>NC_067472.1:194728805-195028805 GCF_947179515.1 Apodemus sylvaticus | reverse complement strand
AATTTCATGAATTCATTGTTTCTAATGGCTGAATAAGTGCTTTCTTGAGTACAGTTTGATCTGTCTCTTTTATTTGAGACAGTTTTTTATTCTGTAACAGCCATGGTAGTCCTGTGACTTACTCTGTAGTCAAGGCTGGTCTGGAACTCACAGAGATCTACCTGCTTTGGTGTTCCAAGTGTTGGGCTTAAGGAGTGCACCACCATATCTAACTTGAATTTAATTGAATGTGATCTCTCTACTACATACCATTGCAAAATATCAAAACTCTTAGCATTATGGAACTAGAGCTGGATTTAACTGAGGGTTACTTATTGTGGAGATGGAGTGATGGCTCAGTGAGTCAGAGCAATAGTTGCTTCATCAGGAAAGCCTGGTTTAGTTCCAAACCTCCACTATGTGGCTCAGAACCATCCATTGGGAATTGTATTCCTTTGGAGTCTTAGCCCTCCTTCTGTCTGTAGGGTTCCAGGCATGCTTGCACATTACTGACACGTGTTCATGTATACACCTACATTTACAACAAAAGAAAAGATTGCTTGTTGATCTTGATTCTTGAAATTTGGTTCCTAATTGGTCTGGAATCCCATATATGCTATAACTCCAGACGCAGGGGCTCTGAATCCCTTTTTGAGGCACAGGGACCACACACATGAGACATGAACACTCACAGAAAACTGAACAAAATGCAATTGAACTTGTAGAAAATGAATTAAGTTGGGTGTGGTAGGGCTCACTTTTGTTGTTGTTGTTTTTTGAGACAGTTTTTCTCTGTGTAGCTCTGGCTGCCCTGGAACTCAGTCTTTAGACCAGACTGGCCTGGAACTGAGAAATCTGCCTGCCTCTGCCTTCCAAGTTTTGGGAATAAAGGAGTGCACCACCCCCGTCAGGCTGGAAGGGCTCACTTTTAATGCCATGAATTGTGATGGAAGGATTCTATTCTCCAGGGCATCCTGTTCTTTGTTCCCAAAGCCTGTTTAGAAAAATTAATCCAGGAGTGGTGTTACATGCCTTTATGGTCAGTATTTGGAGGCAGAGTCAAACTCTGAGTGAGTTTGAGACTATTCCAGAATATCCAGTGATATGAAGAGTGATGATGTCACCCGAAGTAAATATTCATTAGGTAGTATTAAATCAGATTGTAGGTAAAATAGTGTTAATTATTTTCTGAAAGGAATTTTTATAATTACTCTTGGCAGAACAGCTAGTACAATGACAGTTGTTTTGTTTTTCCATTACAAAGATTTATTCATCTTATTTTATTTTGGATTTTTTTGTTTTGTTTTTGGAGACAGGGTTTCTCTATGTAACACTGGCTGTCCTGGCAATCAATCTGTAGACCAGGCTGGCCTTGAATTAAGAAATCTCTCTGCCTCTGGCTCCCAAGTGCTGGGATTGAAGGCATGTGCCACCACCTCCTGGCATTATTTTTGATTTCTTAACATAGGGCCTTTGTACGTAGTTCTAACTCTCCTGGAAGTGCTTATGTAAACAAGACTGCCTTCCACAAATGGAGATCCTCATCCATTTGCTTTGCAGGTAATGGGATTGAAAGGCTCTGTTATGATGCCCAGCCTTACTTCATTTTTACATGTTGTACTGGATGGGTTAGTGTGTGAACTTGACACATTCTTTCACAGAGAAAGGAGCTTCAGTTGGGGAAATGCCTCCATGAGATTCAGCTGTGGGGTATTTTCTCAATTAGTGATCAAGGGGAGAGGGCCCCTCCTGGGTGGTACACTCATTTATTCCCGGTCATTGGGAGGCAGAGGCAGGCAGATTGCTGAGTTTTCTGAGGCCACCCAGGTTTGCAGGGTAGGTTCCAGGACTGCCAGGGCTACACAGAGAAACCCTGTCACAAACAAACAAACAAACAAACAAACAAACAAACAAACAAGTAGTCCATAATCGTAATCTTCCTTATAAAGCCAAAGTGTCCAAGTCCTTCCCTTAATCCAGCCTTCTCTAACATTTTTTCCAGACACTGGAATTGGGTTACAGAGAAAACTAACCAAGGATGCTACTCCTTTCCAGGTTCCAGACAGCGCAGCTTTGGCACAACTAAAACCCTGAAGAAACAATGTCCATTGCCGTTATAACTAGAACTAGCTAGGCCAGAACCTGTTGAAATCCTAGCAACTGTAATTAAATCTCTTTGGGGCTTTCAGTAAACATTCCTTGTGGTCTCACATTTCCAAAAAGCACAGAAAATAATCTTCTGCACCACCCAACTATGACCATGGGATCTAGTCCTGCCATCTCAAGGACACATGTGAAAAGAACAAATGCTTAAATGGTCTCTAAGCACTGGATGTCTACATCCCACCTTTCAGATAAAACCTTCACATGACCAAGGATTTGTGGAGCAGGACTCTTTTCCATCATACTCAAGTGAACCTCCAAGGGGTAATTGCTTAGTTAAGTGCCTAAACTGGGAGCTGACAAAGATCCAAACAAGATCAAACCTCCTGGTGTAAGGAGGGTGGCTTTGAGAATTGATAGAAAACACCTGCTATCCAGTAAGGGCAAAGACTACACTTCAGGTTAATTTAGATGGCTCATAGGGATCCTGAGATGCCTTCATCATTAGTATCATAATCATTAGAAGGCTCAGGATCTGTGTCCACTTGGCGAAACAATCTTTTCAGTAGTCATTGATCTCCAATTCCTTTATGTGAAAAAACACAAACAGGATCTCATTCCCGTATTAAAACAGGGTTGGGGCCATTCCAAAGTATTAGTTAAAGGATCTCAACATTTAACCATGGCATATGAGCTGGAAGTGTCTGGATGCCAGCGATGATCTGCTGCAGACTGATCTTTAGCACCAGTTTACAAAACATTAAAACAAATAATGCAAAAGCGAGATGTGCTTTTGGTGACCTTGGAAGTTAAAACTCACCCTGTTTTGTTTTCTAAAGCTAATTTTTCAGATACACTCAACAATTCCTTGTCCCATTGGATCATGAGGAATTTCAGTTTTATGTTCAATTCCAAATTCCTTGCAAAATTGTTCAAAGCTGTTTCCAGTGTATGCAGGCCCATTATCTGTCTTGCCAACTTTAGGCAGTCCCTTAGCAGTAAAAGCCTGTAAACAATGAACAATAACCTTTCTAGAAGGTTCTCCTCTTAAAGCAGTTGCAACTAAAAATCCTGAAAAGCTGTCAATAGTCATATGTGCTAAGAGAAAAACTCATATAGTTAAGTGCCTCCAACAAGGAAATGGAGAGAGCTTACATTAGCAGCTTGACAGAACATCTGAAAGCTCTACAACCAAATGAAACAAATACATCCAAGAGGAATACATGGCAGGGAATAAACAAATTCAAGGCCAAAATCAACAAAGTAGAAACAAAAAGAATTATACAAATAATCAACAAAACCAAGAGTTGGTTCTTTGAGAAAATCAACAAGATAGATAAACACTTAGCAGACTAACAAGAAGGAATAGAGGAAACACGCAAATTAATAAAATTGGAATGAAAAGGGAGATATAACAACAGAAACTGCAGAAATTCCAAATATCATCAGATCCTACTACAAAATCTTATACTCAACAAAATTGGGAAATCTGGATGAAATGGACAGTTTTGTAGACACATGCCAGCTGCCAATGTTAAAACCTGATCAGATAAACCATCAAAATAGTCCCATAACACGTGAGGAAATAGATTCAGTTATTAACAGTCTTCCCAAAACACCACCATCACCACCACAACCACAACCACCACCACCACCACCACCACCAAAAACAACAACAACAACAACAACAACAACAACAAAAACACAGGACCAGATGTGTTTGTTGGGAATTCTATCAGTTCTTCAAAGAAGACCTACTACGGATACTTTTCAAACTATTCCACAAATCAGAAACCCGAAGTATCCTTCACAATTCATTATATGAAGCCACAGTATTGCTTATACATAAACCAAACAAAGATTAAACAAGGAAAGAGAATTCCAGACCAATTTCCCTTGAGAACAGTGATCCAAAACTACTCAATAAAATTCTTGCTGACCGAATCCAAGAACACATCAAAACAGTAATTCACCAGGATCAAATAGGCTTCATCCCAGCAATGCAAGTGTGGTTCAATATATAGAAATCTTTCAATGTAATCCACTACATAAAGAAACTCGAAAAAAAATACCCCACAAAAATCATTTAGTTAGATGCTGAGAAAGCATTTGACAAAATTCACTATCCCTTCATGTTAAAAGTCTTGGAATGATCAGGAATTCAAGGCCTAAACCAAAACATAGTAAAAGCAATATACAGCAAACCAGAAGCCAACATCAAACTAAACAGAGGAAATTTGAAGTAATCCTACTAAAATTATGGTCCAGAAAATGTTGCCCACTCTTTCCCTATTTATTCAATATAGTACTTGAAGATCTATCTAGAGCATTTAGAGAACAAAAGGAGGTACAGTTTGTAACACTTGTCAAAATGTTACAAACTGGAAAGGAGGTAGTCAAAACATCACTATTTGCAGATGATATGATAGTATACTTATGCAACCCAATAAAACAACACTAGAGAACTCCTACAACTGAGAAACAATTTCTGCCATGTGGCTGGATGTAAAATTAACTCAATCAAATCAGTAGCCTTCCTCTACTCAAAGGATAAATAAGCTGAGAAAGAAAATAGGGTAATGACACCCTTTACCATAGTCACAAATAACATTACATATCTTGGTGTCACTCTAAGTATGCAAGTGAAAAATTTGTATGACAAGAATTTCAAGTCTCTGAAGAAAGAAATCAAAGCAGATCTCAGAATATGGAAAGATCTCTTTCATGATCATGGATTGGCAGAATTAAGGTAGTAAAAATGGCCACCTTGCCAAAAGCAAACTACAGATTCAATGCACTCCCAGTCAAAACTATATAACCAAGACATGCAGAACATATTTAGACCTTAAAAACCAGACAGAAACAAAAGTAAGATGGCTACACACATTAAATTATTTAAACCAGACCAAAGGCCTGGTGTGGAAGGCATTCTCTTGGAGACATGGGATTAGGAATGTGATGAAAAATTGTGGGAGGGAGGTCTGGGAGGAAAGTAACAGCTGAACTGGGAAGTAATAAAAGTAAAATATAAAATGTAAAGAAATAAAGGATTACAAACCAAAAAATTTAAATTCATGGGTTCTATAAAATGAGGCTACACCTGGAGTAGCATCAAAGGGTG
Organism: Apodemus sylvaticus; assembly: GCF_947179515.1. Taxonomy (NCBI): domain Eukaryota; kingdom Metazoa; phylum Chordata; class Mammalia; order Rodentia; family Muridae; genus Apodemus; species Apodemus sylvaticus. The sequence continues at coordinate 195,023,602 of NC_067472.1, read as the reverse complement.
GGAGAGAATAATGGATTTGAATATTGCAAGTAGGAGGAGCCAAAGGGTGGGAGGGGCTTTGAATTCCAGGTTAGGAGAGATATATAAGGGCAGGTCTTCTCAGGAGAATTCAAAGACAGAGGACTGCGCAGGTTACAGGAAACCTCTTCATTCCTGGTGAATTGGTGAGTTGCATGAAATGTCTAAGGTTGCTATGTAAAGGGGATATCAAGTTGGGGAAAATTTGGGAGACAGTGGAGGAGGATTTTTGGTGATTTTTTTAGCCTGTATGGGTGTTTGATTGGTGAAGTATAAAATATGCCCTGTATACATGCAGAAGATGTTATTTAAATTTAGTAGATGGTTCAATTCTATCCCATAAATGTGAACAGTGCAGAGCAGTGATTTGCCCTGATCGGGGCACTCTATGGATGAGCTTTCAAGAGACCTCAAGGGGCTCTATTCTTCATTCTAAGCACAAGATTGAATCCTGGGCTGTTGAGAAAGCCTGGATCAATAGATAGTGAGGCCTGTCTATAGGACAAAGGAAAGAACTGACAATGGGATCTCAAGTGACCTTGGGACCAATTGAGGCTCCAGATTGCCTAGATAAGGCATAGTAGTGGCATTCTGACACAAAAGTGTGACATCTTGGATGGTGTTTGGCTGAGCAGGCCCTCCTTCATCTAAAATCTGTAACCATTTTGGATGCATGGACCACACGTTTAATCCCAGGACTCGGAAACTAATGGCAAGTGGGTTTTTGTAATTGTGAGCCCTGGCTTGCATGTATAGTGTGAATCAGGAAGTCAGGGGCATGCACATGGAACCTGCCTCAGTCTCAGAAGAGAAAGTTTGGAGAAATAAATAGGTGTTAGTGGTGGCCGGAAACGTGCATGTCCTCTTGGCAGCAGGATGAGAAGAGACGCATTTTTTGAGATTGCTCCTAGAGAGTAAGGAAAATTTTTATTTTCTCGATGGAGCCCATGTTAGGAGGAAATCCTACAGGATGGCTCAGTTCTTTGTTACACACCTTTAGTCTTAGCCCTGCTTGGGAAGTAACAGTTAGGCTGATCCTTCTGAATTCTGTTACAGCCTTGTGTTCTGTTTGACTCACATACAGCATAGTTCATTTAGCGAAACTCAGTCACAAAAGAAAAGAGTACAAAAAAAGTCTGTGATCTGGCCATATTTCCGTTAGATATTAAGTTGTGGCTACAGACTGGATGTTACAACAGGGTGTGTATAGCTGCTGGATTCTAGAGGATGAAAGGAGGAGCCTGTGGGAGGGTTCTTGATAGGGAGATTCAATTAAGGCTAAGTCCTTGGTATAGCACTTCAATATCAGGGGATCTGGCTTAGGTGTATGTGCCTTCTGACATCCAGAGTAATTAGATCATCAATCCTCTTGTTTAGAATACGGGAGTGGAAAGGGTCCATGGAAATGGGACATGTTCCATTGCCCTTGATTCTTTATTTTGTCACAGGGTGTCATACTGCAAGGAGGAGAAACTGGGATCATGTTTTTCCAATTATGATAATATTCCTTTGTTTAAAAAATATTTAATCTTTTTTACAATCCAGATTTTATCCCCCTTCTGGTCCTCCCACGGAAAGTTCCACATTCTGTAAGTCTAGTTTCCTTCTCAGGGAGAATGTCTTCACCCCACCCCCTACCTATAAGAACTCCCTGCCCACTTCGGGCCCCCAGTCTTTTTAGGGATAGGTACATCTTTTCTGAGGGAGTACAGTCCCACAGTTTTCTGCTGAGTATGTGTTGGGGGCCTCATATCAGCTGGTGTACGCTTAATTGGTGGTTGTCTAGTTTCTGAGACATCTTGGGGGGTCCAGGTTAGTTGAGACTGCTGCTTTCTTTCTTCTATCTCTTGTATTCTCCTGGTAATGATTAATTATCCCAGATCTCATTCCTTGGTTTTCAATTTCCAGGGTTGCCTATATTTGTCTTTGTTATATCTACTTCCAATTCTAGGTCGTGGACTGCATTAATAAAAACTTTCACTTTTTTGATTGTATCTTCCTGTATTGCTTTTGGGATTTATGTGTTTCCTCTCTAAGTGCTTCTACCTGTTCACTTGCGTTTTCTTATATTTCTTTATGTGAGTTATTTATATCTCTTTAAAAGGATTCTATTATCATTAAGATAAGATTTTAGGTCATCTTCCTGACTTTCAAGTGCATTTGTCTATCCAGGGCTTGCTGTGGTGGGAGAAGTAGTTTCTGATAATGCCAAAGTTTACTGGCTTCTGTTTCTCATGGTCTTGCTCTTGCCTCTTGTCATATGGTTATAGGGAGTTTTTTTCTGGTTGGGGTGTTTCTGTTTGGGAGTTTTCTTTTTTGTCCCTAGGTTGACTCAAGTCTCATGGTAGGCCAGTTGCCTTGGATGTGGCAAACCTCCTGTGGGATCTTCGGACTGTGGAACCTTCAGAGGGGCATGTACACTGGTGACTTGTTGCCCTGGTGGCCGTTTGTCTTCAGGGAGGCCTTCTTGAAGACCTTTGAATTGTGGGTTCTTTAGAGAGGCAGAGAAGCTGGAGATATGTTGCCCTGGCTGTGACACATTTATTGGGATGCCTTCATACTGTTTACTCTTGAGAGGATTTGTCAAGCTGTTGCCCTATGTTTCGCTGTTAACCAGGGAAGCATAAGTACTGTAGGTTTTGTTTCCCTGCATGCAAAAGAATTCCCGACAGGCTTTCAGACTGTCGATTCAGTTTCTCTGCATGCTGCAGTGCCCCTGGGAGGTCTTCAGACTTTGGTGTCAGTTGTCCATTTACTCTGTTTGCAGAATTCCTGGGTTTGTGATTTGACTTTTGTGTCAGTTGCCCTGCATGCCACAGAAATCCTGTGAAGCCTTCAGGCTTTTATTTTCATGGGCAGAGGCAGACTAGCTAGTAGTCTGTCCCAACAAAATTTCACAGCCAGAAGTGTAGGATATGGAAAATTTAAACATTGGAAATGAACATTCAATTGCCAGCTTACCTGGACTGGCAACCTCTTGTTAATACTGGAGCCAAGTGCATATTTATTTCAATACTGAGAATACTTGTAAGATTTGGAAACAGAGGCAGTTGTTCAGAAAGAATGAAGCTCCTGTCTGATTCCTGCTCTGTAACAGTCCAAACCAAATGCTGGGTAGGCAGGATGGGTAAATCAGTGCTCTCTGTACGTTTTTTTTTGACGTGTTTTCTTTTACTAGATTCTCCAGAACATATTCCAATAGGTTCGGAACACACATAGGGCTGAAGGTCCCTCCTTGTATCCAAAATTCCAAATGCCTTCAAGTGCACCCATAGAAACCAGACCCCAAAGGCTTCAAGAGACTGCAAGGAACTTACCCTTTCAAGTTTATTACAGTCCCATATTGACCCCAACAAATCCAATGCAATCAAGTCTTTCAGTCCCTGAAAGGGACCTACATCAGCAAGAGTTCCAAGGACCATCAAGAAAATCAGGTATCCAAATGCAACTAGATCCTGTACTGGGCCCAGGTTTACCTACTTTGAAAAAACCCTCAGGGCGTCTAAGTTATCAAATACATAATTGAAATCTTGTTTCCATGTTCTCATAGGATCTGTGGTACTGTCAGAGAAATATGGTGACCATCAATCTGGCCCTGTGACTTCAAGAAAGGTGCGGAAGGAACGCATTGTGTACTCCGAAAAACAAAAGCACCTGCAGCAAGAACATTTTGATAAGTGTCAGTACCCAAACCAGGATCAATGTGTGAAGCTGGCAGAGTTAGTTGGTGTGACAGCGAGGGACATCAAGGTCTGCCCCTCTCTTTTCCCTCAATCCAACAGCAAAAATCTACACTTTCCCATCAGAAACTTTAATTTTGTTCTTAAATGCTTAGGGCAGTGATGACAGTTTTAGGTGGTGGATATTTATGAATCAAATGCTGGGACTCAAATTTTTATCAACCTGGTAGCAATATAGAATAGCATTGTTTCCATGCAGGGTCTCAGAAATCTAATCACCAGAGCTCCTGCTAAAATACAGGACACACTGGCTCAATCTCCCCAGTCTTATGTTGTCTGGTCATACACAATCTACTTTATTATAATATCTTAGCCATCTTGAGTTTCCTGCTTCTTTGTTTCTGACATGTGAATCATTGCTATACAAACAACTTTTATCCAAAATCTTCACCTTGTGGTCCTGTTAGGGGACAACAGGCATTCTTCTGATATCTTCTTTCTTTTCCAGATCTGGTTTAAGAACAGCCGAGCTAAGTACAAGCGGATGGCTCTCCAGAATATTACAGAAGCTTTGCCAGAGACCAATGGAAGTTCAAAACCAGTTTTTGAATCAACCCACTTTCCTGGTTCCATACCTCTTGTTGCTGCTGAGAATGGAGAGCCCATGTGTTCAGGCACATTTAGTGAGGTTTCCATTCCCAAACTCAACTGCATCAAGGAATCTTCTCTGCATCATTATCAGGCCAGTGATGCAGACAGGTGTAGTCAGCAGGAAGATCTGCTTGTTGGCCATGCTCCCATTATAGATTGGGATTCTGGTCAATCAGCAGCAGTTGAAGCCAAGACTGATCTAGCAGTGACTGAATCTACAGATGTCCTAGAAGCTGCCACCCATTGCTCAGAGGAGGCTCAAGGTTCAGGTCCATCTGCAGAGGAACTCTGGCAAAGAATCCTTGACGACTTGGAGAAATCCGAGGACTGGCTTACTCCAGTGACTGAATCTACAGATGTCCTAGAAGCTGCCACCCATTGCCCAGAGGAGGCTCAAGGTTCAGGTCCATCTGCAGAGGAACTCTGGCAAAGAATCATTGACGACTTTGACATACCCGAGGACTGGCTTACTCCAGTGACTGAATCTACAGATGTCCTAGAAGCTGCCACCCATTGCCCAGAGGAGGCTCGAGGTTCAGGTCCATCTGCAGAGGAACTCTGGCAAAGAATCCTTGACGACTTTGACAAATCCGAAGACTGGCTTACTCTGGATTACACCCCAAATCCAACTTACTTCTCTCAGCTCCTTGACCATTCCAGACATTTATAGTCATGAAGAAGTGTGTTATGTACACCCTTCATCTCAGTATTTGTGGGAATTAACCAGGCCTTTCTGTAGACGTTGTGTACCACTGTGGTTTATATAGAGGGGTTGTTTCAAAGCAACTGTAAATATTCATTCTTCATTGTTACATTATGTTCTCATGAAATAAAAGGAGAAATAGTTCCTGAAAATTATTTTATTACATATATTATCCATTTACATTCCAGTCACTACTGCATATGTCCCACTGACCTATAGTTCTTCACCCAACACATTAGGTAAAGTTTTCCCCTAATATTTTTTAACGTTTTTTACCTTTATTACGATAGTATCACATACTATAATAGAATAGGAGATTAACTAATTCAGAAAGAAATAAATCAGGATAAAGTGTCCTTGCCATTTTTGTTTACATTAAGGATTCAGAAAGTGGAACAAATTAAGACGACTAGGTAAACACCTAAAACCATGCCAACTTAGCTAAAGTTACATAATATTAGGATTCAAACCCTAATTTAGATATTACCAAATTATTCTCTAAGTAAATAAGAGACCCAAAACGTTATTGAGTATAACAACTTACACATGAAATATACAGCACTTTGTTTTCTCAGAAAGCAATAGGGCAGCTCTTAGGCATTTTCTTTGTACAGTGACTAGAAAATCTTGATATGACTAGGCACCTCAGCTTTACCAGTAAGCTGATCAGATATAGCATATAGCACTTTAATAGAGGGGTAACACTTCAGGTTTCAGAAGGCAGCAATAATTCTATTTTGGCTTTTATACTAAATGCTTATTATATTTAAGGTGACAATTGAAGCATATGATGTGAAGGTCATTAAGATTTAATGACAATCATTACAGTGTCTTGCAATGTACACACAACTGTATAATGCTTCTCTGGAATGAAAACAGTGTTGATTAATTGGATTTTACATACCCACACAGAGAAAACTTAAAAAATAACTATCAAAGGCAATGTACTATGCTGATGTACTAAATTCAAAGTATGCCACAGAACTGAAACACATGACTAACACCGTGCTTTGTTCTAGGAGAAAGCTGACCAGTTCTCAGGGAAAGCAAAGCCTACACCATTTATCCTAATAACCATGGCTTATATAAACACATCAGGTTCCCAGTAAAGAACCAAATCTAAGAATGTAAGTAAAACTTTGAGTGTTTTACATCTCTAGAACCTGGCTAAGGCTACACATCTATCTTCTAATCAGAAGCTGATATGAAATAGAGTGAGGTTCCCAGCTATGATAGAAAATAGAAAGGCTTCCAAGCACCATATTCCCTCAGGTTCCAGGAAAGCATCATGTGAGAAATAGAGAAGTAGGCAAAGAGGAAAGCTGGAAACATTCAGCTGTGATGTGATTCACTGTACAAGGCATTTAAAGTTCAGGACTGGAGTGAACCATCATGTTTTTCATAATGCTGGGAGCTATCCGTTTAATAATGTTCCCAGATAAAAGCAGGCATGATCGTGAGGGTAACCACAGTCCCAGCTTTTGACAGTCTATCTGCAGTCTGAGCATCCTTCAAGCCACTGACATTCTGTCCCTTGATCTCACAGATGTGGTTGTCAGTTAGAAGGCTATTACTGGTAGCAGAATTATCCTTCACGATGGATGAGATTTTAACACTTCTAACGATAAAGCAAATATCCAGGTGATGCACAGAGATAGCAGACACACAGAAGTGTGGAGAAGCCAGAGAGCACAGCTAGGAGAATCCCTGTTGCTCAGAGGATCATGTCAAGTACTCCCAGGCAGGAAGCGTTTGGTTTCTATCTCCAGCTGGGGACGATCCTCTCCCACAGAGTGCCATATCCTGGTTAATCAGGGAGATAGCTAACCACACAGGAGTGCAGAGAGGTTTGAGAGCACAGGGAGGACCACCCCTGCTGCTCAGAGGAACCAGCCCAAAATCCTGAGAACACAGGTACCCAGGATCAGCCTGGGACAGAAGACTTCTGATTTTTGTCTGCATCCAGATAAGATGCTGGGCCACAGAATTACATATAGAAATACCACCACAAGGAAGCTAGTCTTTCAGGAGTGCCTACCAATCTGTGTCCAAAGGTGAGGCCACCACCATTCTCAAATTTCTGGACAAAGTGGGACCTGCTAAGAACCATCAGGACACAGGAATCAAGAATCAGCTGGTGACAGGATACTTTTGATTTCTTTATGTACACCTGAGCTCACACATTATCCCAGCTCTGCATACATAAACTCCTCCTAGAGAGAATGGGTCTCCCTGGAGTTCAGATACATAGGCTAGCAGGACAGTTAAACCACAGTCAGAGACATCAAGACCAGCTAGCACCAGAGATAACCAGATGGCAAAAATCAAATGCAAGAACACTGGCAACAAACCAAGTCAACATGGAACCATGCGAACCCAGTTCTCCCACAACAGCAAGTCCTGGATACCCCAACACAGCAGAAAAACAAGATCTGGATTTAAAATTACATCTCATGATGCTGATATAGGACGTCAGAGAGGACATAAATAGTTCCCTTAAATACAAACAGGAGAACATTTGTCAACAGGTAGAAGCCCTTAAAGAGAAAACACAAAACTTTCTTAAGGAATTACAGGAAAACACACACACAAACACACACACACACACACACACACACACACACACACACAAACCAAAGAAACAAAAAAAAAAACAGGTGAAGGAATTGAACAAAACCATACAGGATCTAATAGTGCAACTAGAAACAACAAAGAAATCACAAAGGGATACAACTCTGGAGATAGAAAACCTTGGTAAGAATTCAAGAGTCATAGATACAAGCATCAGCAACAGAATAGAAGAGTTAGATGAAGGAATCTCAGATGCTGAAGATACCATAGAAAGCATTGACTCAACCATCAAGGAAAATGCAAAATGCAGAAACCGTGTAACCCAAAACATTCAGGAAATCCAGACCACAATGAGAAGAGCAAACCTAAGGACTATAGGTATAGAGGAGCATAAAGATTTACAACTTAATTGACCAGTAAATAACTTCAACAAAATTGTAGAAGAAAATTTCTCTGACGTAAAGAGAGAGATGCCTGTGACCATTCAAGAAGCCTACAGAAATCCAAACAGACTGGACAAGAACAGATATGCACTTGACAAAGAAAGACCATTCAAACCTGTAATGGAAAGGAAAACTTATCAGAATTACGCCAGACTTCTCACCAGAGACCATGAAAACAAGGAGATCTTGTGCAGATCTCATACAGATCATAAGAGAAAACAAATGCTAGCCCAGACTACTATACCCACCAAAACTCTTATCACCATATATGGAAAAACTAAGATATTCCATGATAAAACAAAATTTGCCCAATATCTTTCCACAAATCCAGCCCTACAAAGGATAATATAAAATGCCAGCACAAGGAGGGAAACTACACCTTAGAAAAAGTAAGTAATAATCTTTCAACACATCCAAAAGAGGAGAAGCACTCAAACATAAAAATTACATCAAAAATAACCGGGAGCAACAATCACTTTTCCTTAATATCTCTTAATCTCAATGAACATAATTTACCAATAAAAACATAGACTAACAGACTGGATTTGAAAACAGGATCCAGCATTTTGCTACATAGAAATCTACCTCAGTGACAAAGACAGGCACTCCAAGCTACAGGAACACATATGTAGGGACCTTGGTCAGACCTATACAAACTGCCTGATTGTTGCTTCCATCTCTGTAAATCTCTGTAAGCCTAGCTTATTTGATCCGGTGGGCTGTGTTTTCTTGGTATTTTCAACTGCTCTAACTACTGCAGTCTTTTACCCGTTCTGTGGCGCTTCCGTGGCTCTGCCTATATTTCTGCCTATGTGCCTCTGCTTTAGGTCTCATTGGTTGCTGAATGGCAGGCATCAGATTAAAATTGGGCTAGCCAGTTCTCCAGGAGTATAACAATGAGCATAGCATAGTTATGCAAGGTTCCCATTGACAAACATAACAGAGTATCATTGATAGTGTCAGGGGTTGGTTCTTGCCCATAGGATGGTTTACAATTTGTGCTGGCAATTAATTGGAAATTGCCTCAGTTTCTCCTTCATCTTTGTCTAGGCAGTGTTTCCCATTAATAAATACATCCATTTTATGTTCTCAACACTACCTACCTCTCAACATTACCTGACAGTCACTACTCTATTCCTTTTCTCTCATAGGGTTTCCCCATGGGTCTACCTTGAACCTAATGCATCAAGTCTCTGCAGGATCAGGTGCATCCTCTCCTTTTGAGGCCACTCAAGGCAGCCTAGTAGAAGAATGGCTCCAGAGACAGCCATTAGCTTCCAATCTAGTTATTGGGGGACCCACATGAAGACTGATGTGCACATCTGCTAAATATATTATGGGGGCCTAAGTTCAACCCATGTGTGTGTGTGTGTGTGTGTGTGTGTGTGTGTGTGTGTGTGTGTGGTCTTTTGTTGGCTACTGAGTCTGTGAGAGCTCCCAAGAGGGCTGGTTTCCAGGTTTTGCCATTCTTCTCCAACATCCACTCTGCTGATTTTATAGGTGTGTGCCAAATGAGTCTGTTACTCTCAGTTTCTTTTCCTAACTAATGTGCAGTTAATTTTTCTTTAAATAAAAGTACTTTCTTTTCTTTATTCGATATATTTTCATTTACATTTCAAATGATTTCCCCTTTTCTAGACCCCCAAACCCTGAAAGTCCCATCAGCCCCCTTCCCTCCCCCTGTTCTCCCCCCCCACCCCTTCCCAATTCCCTGTTCTGGTTTTTGCTATAATGCTTGACTGAGTCTTTCCAGAACTGGGGGCCACTCCTCTGTTCTTCTTGTACCTCATTTGATGTGTGGATTATGTTTTTGGTATTCCAGTTTTCTAGGTTAATATCCACTTATTAGTGAGTGCATACCATGATTCATTTTTTGAGTCTGGGTTACCTCACTTAGTATGATGTTCTCCAGCTCCATCCATTTGCCTAAGAATTTCATGAATTCATTGTTTCTAATGGCTGAATAGTACTCCACTGTGTATATATACCACATTTTTTTGCATCCACTCTTCTGTTGAGGGATACCTGGGTTCTTTCCAGCTTCTGGCAATTATAAATAGGGCTGCTATGAACATAGTGGAACATGTATCCTTATTACATGCTGGGGAAATCTTCTGGGTATATGCCCAGGAGTGGTATAGCAGGATCTTCTGGAAGTGAGGTGCCCAGTTTTCTGAGGAACTGCCAGACTGATTTCTAGAGTGGTTGTACCAATTTGCAACCCCACAAGCAGTGGAGGAGTGTTCCTCTTTCTCCACATCCTCGCCTACATCTGCTTCTCCTGAATTTTTAATCTTAGCCATTCTTACTGGTGTAAGGTGAAATCTCAGGGTTGTTTTGATTTGCATTTATAAAAGTGCTTTCTTGAGTACAGTTTGATCTGTCTCTTTTATTTGAGACAGTTTTTTATTCTGTAACAGCCATGGTAGTCCTGTGACTTACTCTGTAGTCAAGGCTGGTCTGGAACTCACAGAGATCTACCTGCTTTGGTGTTCCAAGTGTTGGGCTTAAGGTGTGCACCACCATATCTAACTTGAATTTAATTGAATGTGATCTCTTCTACTACATACCATTGCAAAATATCAAAACTCTTAGCATTATGGAACTAGAGCTGGATTTAACTGAGGGTTACTTATTGTGGAGATGGAGTGATGGCTCAGTGAGTCAGAGCAATAGTTGCTTCATCAGGAAAGCCTGGTTTAGTTCCCAACCTCCACTATGTGGCTCAGAACCATCCATTGGGAATTGTATTCCTTTGGAGTCTTAGCCCTCCTTCTGTCTGTAGGGTTCCAGGCATGCTTGCACATTACTGACACGTGTTCATGTATACACCTACATTTACAACAAAAGAAAAGATTGCTTGTTGATCTTGATTCTTGAAATTTGGTTCCTAATTGGTCTGGAATCCCATATATGCTATAACTCCAGACGCAGGTGCTCTGAATCCCTTTTTGAGGCACAGGGACCGCACACATGAGACATGAACACTCACAGAAAACTGAACAAAATGCAAATGAACTTGTAGAAAATGAATTAAGGTGGGTGTGGTAGGGCTCACTTTTGTTGTTGTTGTTTTTTGAGACAGTTTTTCTCTGTGTAGCTCTGGCTGCCCTGGAACTCAGTCTTTAGACCAGACTGGCCTGGAACTGAGAAATCTGCCTGCCTCTGCCTTCCAAGTTTTGGGAATAAAGGAGTGCACCACCCCTGTCAGGCTGGAAGGGCTCACTTTTAATGCCATGAATTGTGATGGAAGGATTCTATTCTCCAGGGCATCCTGTTCTTTGTTCCCAAAGCCTGTTTAGAAAAATTAATCCAGGAGTGGTGTTACATGCCTTTATGGTCAGTATTTGGAGGCAGAGTCAAACTCTGAGTGAGTTTGAGACTATTCCAGAATATCCAGTGATATGAAGAGTGATGATGTCACCCGAAGTAAATATTCATTAGGTAGTATTAAATCAGATTGTAGGTAAAATAGTGTTAATTATTTTCTGAAAGGAATTTTTATTATTACTCTTGGCAGAACAGCTAGTACAATGACAGTTGTTTTCTTTTTCCATTACAAAGATTTATTCATCTTATTTTATTTTGGATTTTTTTGTTTTGTTTTTGGAGACAGGGTTTCTCTGTGTAACACTGGCTGTCCTGGCAATCAATCTGTAGACCAGGCTGGCCTTGAATTAAGAAATCTCTCTGCCTCTGGCTCACAAGTGCTGGGATTGAAGGCATGTGCCACCACCTCCTGGCATTATTTTTGATTTCTTAACATAGGGCCTTTGTACGTAGTTCTAACTCTCCTGGAAGTGCTTATGTAAACAAGACTGCCTTCCACAAATGGAGATCCTCATCCATTTGCTTTGCAGGTAATGGGATTGAAAGGCTCTGTTATGATGCCCAGCCTTACTTCATTTTTACATGTTGTACTGGATGGGTTAGTGTGTGAACTTGACACATTCTTTCACAGAGAAAGGAGCTTCAGTTGGGGAAATGCCTCCATGAGATTCAGCTGTGGGGTATTTTCTCAATTAGTGATCAAGGGGAGAGGGCCCCTCCTGGGTGGTACACTCATTTAATCCCTGTCATTGGGAGGCAGAGGCAGGCAGATTGCTGAGTTTTCTGAGGCCACCCAGGTTTGCAGGGTAGGTTCCAGGACTGCCAGGGCTACACAGAGAAACCCTGTCACAAACAAACAAACAAACAAACAAACAAACAAGTAGTCCATAATCATAATCTTCCTTATAAAGCCAAAGTGTCCAAGTCCTTCCCTTAATCCAGCCTTCTCTAACATTTTTTCCAGACACTGGAATTGGGTTACAGAGAAAACTAACCAAGGATGCTACTCCTTTCCAGGTTCCAGACAGCGCAGCTTTGGCACAACTAAAACCCTGAAGAAACAATGTCCATTGCCGTTATAACTAGAACTAGATAGGCCAGAACCTGTTGAAATCCTAGCAACTGTAATTAAATCTCTTTGGGGCTTCCAGTAAACATTCCTTGTGGTCTCACATTTCCAAACAGCACAGAAAATAATCTTCCGCACCAACCAACTGTGACCATGGGATCTAGTCCTGCCATCTCAAGGACACATGTGAAAAGAACAAATGCTTAAATGGTCTCTAAGCACTGGATGTCTACATCCCACCTTTCAGATAAAACCTTCACATGACCAAGGATTTGTGGAGCAGGACTCTTTTCCATCATACTCAAGTGAACCTCCAAGGGGTAATTGCTTAGTTAAGTGCCTAAACTGGGAGCTGACAAAGATCCAAACAAGATCAAGCCTCCTGGTGTAAGGAGGGTGGCTTTGAGAATTGATAGAAAACACCTGCTATCCAGTAAGGGCAAAGACTACAGTTCAGGTTAATTTAGATGGCTCATAGGGATCCTGAGATGCCTTCATCATTAGTATCATAATCATTAGAAGGCTCAGGATCTGTGTCCACTTGGCGAAACAATCTTTTCAGTAGTCATTGATCTCCAATTCCTTTATGTGACAAAACACAAACAGGATCTCATTCCCGTATTAAAACAGGGTTGGGGCCATTCCAAAGTATTAGTTAAAGGATCTCAACATTTAACCATGGCATATGAGCTGGAAGTGTCTGGATGCCAGCGATGATCTACTGCAGACTGACCTTTAGCATCATTTTACAAAACATTAAAACAAATAATGCAAAAACGAGATGTGCTTTTGGTGACCTTGGAAGTTAAAACTCACCCTGTTTTGTTTTCTAAAGCTAATTTTTCAGATACATTCAACAATTCCTTGTCCCATTGGATCATGAGGAATTTCAGTTTTATGTTCAATTCCAAATTCCTTGCAAAATTGTTCAAAGCTGTTTCCAGTGTATGCAGGCCCATTATCTGTCTTGCCAACTTTAGGCAGTCCCTTAGCAGTAAAAGTCTGTAAACAATGAACAATAACCTTTTTAGAATGTTCTCCTCTTAAAGCAGTTGCAACTAGAAATCCTGAAAAGCTGTCAATAGTCATATGTGCTAAGAGAAAAACTCATATAGTTAAGTGCCTCCAACAAGGAAATGGAGAGAGCTTACATTAGCAGCTTGACAGAACATCTGAAAGCTCTACAACCAAATGAAACAAATACATCCAAGAGGAATACATGGCAGGGAATAAACAAATTCAAGGCCAAAATCAACAAAGTAGAAACAAAAAGAATTATACAAAGAATCAACAAAACCAAGAGTTGGTTCTTTGAGAAAATCAACAAGATAGATAAACACTTAGCAGACTTACAAGAAGGAATAGAGGAAACACGCAAATTAATAAAATTGGAATGAAAAGGGAGATATAACAACAGAAACTGCAGAAATTCCAAATATCATCAGATCCTACTACAAAAGCTTATACTCAACAAAATTGGGAAATCTGGATGAAATGGACAATTTTGTAGACACATGCCAGCTGCCAATGTTAAAACCTGATCAGATAAACCATCAAAATAGTCCCATAACACGTGAGGAAATAGATTCAGTTATTAACAGTCTTCCCAAAACACCACCATCACCACCACAACCACAACCACCACCACCACCACTACCAAAAACAACAACAACAACAACAACAACAACAACAACAACAACAACAACAACACAGGACCAGATGTGTTTGTTGGGAATTCTATCAGTTCTTCAAAGAAGACCTACTACGGATACTTTTCAAACTATTCCACAAATCAGAAACCTTAGGTATCCTTCACAATTCATTATATGAAGCCACAGTATTGCTTATACACAAACCAAACAAAGATTAAACAAGGAAAGAGAATTCCAGACCAATTTCCCTTGAGAACAGTGATCCAAAACTACTCAATAAAATTCTTGCTGACCGAATCCAAGAACACATCAAAACAGTAATTCACCAGGATCAAATAGGCTTCATCACAGCAATGCAAGTGTGGTTCAATATATAGAAATCTTTCAATGTAATCCACTACATAAAGAAACTGGAAAAAAAATACCCCACAAGATCATTTAGTTAGATGCTGAGAAAGCATTTGACAAAATTCACTATCCCTTCATGTTAAAAGTCTTGGAATGATCAGGAATTCAAGGCCTAAACCAAAACATAGTAAAAGCAATATACAGCAAACCAGAAGCCAACATCAAACTAAACAGAGGAAATTTGAAGTAATCCTACTAAAATTATGGTCCAGAAAATGTTGCCCACTCTTTCCCTATTTATTCAATATAGTACTTGAAGATCTATCTAGAGCATTTAGAGAACAAAAGGAGGTACAGTTTGTAACACTTGTCACAATGTTACAAACTGGAAAGGAGGTAGTCAAAACATCACTATTTGCAGATGATATGATAGTATACTTATGCACCCCAATAAAACAACACTAGAGAACTCCTACAACTGAGAAACAATTTCTGCCATGTGGCTGGATGTAAAATTAACTCAATCAAATCAGTAGCCTTCCTCTACTCAAAGGATAAATAAGCTGAGAAAGAAAATAGGGTAATGACACCCTTTACCATAGTCACAAATAACATTACATATCTTGGTGTCACTCTAAGTATGCAAGTGAAAAATTTGTATGACAAGAATTTCAAGTCTCTGAAGAAAGAAATCAAAGCAGATCTCAGAATATGGAAAGATCTCTTTCATGATCATGGATTGGCAGAATTAAGGTAGTAAAAATGGCCACCTTGCCAAAAGCAAACTACAGATTCAATGTACTCCCAGTCAAAACTATATAACCAAGACATGCAGAACATATTTATACCTTAAAAACCAGACAGAAACAAAAGTAAGATGGCTACACACATTAAATTATTTAAACCAGACCAAAGGCCTGGTGTGGAAGGCATTCTCTTGGAGACATGGGATTAGGAATGTGATGAAAAATTGTGGGAGGGAGGTCTGGGAGGAAAGTAACAGCTGAACTGGGAAGTAATAAAAGTAAAATATAAAATGTAAAGAAATAAAGGATTACAAACCAAAAAATTTAAATTCATGGGTTCTATAAAATGAGGCTACACCTGGAGTAGCATCAAAGGGTGGGAGAGAATAATGGATTTGAATATTGCAAGTAGGAGGAGCCAAAGGGTGGGAGGGGCTTTGAATTCCAGGTTAGGAGAGATATATAAGGGCAGGTCTTCTAAGGAGAATTCAAGACAGAGGACTGAGCAGGTTACAGGAACCCTCTTCATTCCTGGTGAATTGGTGAGTTGCATGAAATGTCTAAGGTTGCTATGTAAAGGGGATATCAAGTTGGGGAAAATTTGGGAGACAGTGGAGGAGGATTTTTGGTGATTTTTTTAGCCTGTATGGGTGTTTGATTGGTGAAGTATAAAATATGCCCTGTATACATGCAGAAGATGTTATTTAAATTTAGTAGATGTTTCAAGTCTATCCCATAAATGTGAACAGTGCAGAGCAGTGATTTGCCCTGATCGGGGCACTCTATGGATGAGCTTTCAAGAGACCTCAAGGGGCTCTATTCTTCATTCTAAGCACAAGATTGAATCCTGGGCTGTTGAGAAAGCCTGGATCAATAGATAGTGAGGCCTGTCTATAGGACAAAGGAAAGAACTGACAATGGGATCTCAAGTGACCTTGGGACCAATTGAGGCTCCAGATTGCCTAGATAAGGCATAGTAGTGGCATTCTGACTCAAAAGTGTGACATCTTGGATGGTGTTTGGCTGAGCATGCCTTCCTTCATCTAGAATCTGTAACCATTTTGAATGCATGGACCACAACTTTAATCCCAGGACTCGGAAACAAATGGCAAGTGGGTTTTTGTGATTGTGAGGCCTGGCTTGTCTGTATAGTGAGAATCAGGAAGTCAGGGGCATGCACATGGAACCTGCCTCAGTCTCCGAAGAGAACTTTTGGAGAAATAAATAGGTGTTAGTGCTGGCTGGGAATGTGCATGTCCTCTGGGCAGCAGGGTGAGAAGAGACGCATTTTTTGAGATTGCCCCTAGAGAGTAAGGAAAATTTTTATTTTCTGGATGGAGCCCAAGTTAGGAGGAAATCCTACAGCATGGCTCAGTTCTTTGTTACACACCTTTAGTCCTAGCCCAGCTTGGGAAATAACAGTTAGGCTGATCCTTATGAATTCTGTTTCAGCCATGTGTTCTGTTTGACTCACATACAGCATAGTTCATTTAGCGAAACCCAGTCACAAAAGAAAAAGTGTACAAAAATAGTCTGCGATCTGTCCAGGTTTCCGTTAGGTATTAAGTTGTGGCTACAGACCAGGTGTTACAACAGGGTGTGTATAGCTGCTGGATTCTAGAGGATGAAAGGAGGAGCCTGTTGGAGGGTCCTAGATAGCGAGATTCAATTAAGGCTAAGTCCTTAGTATAGTACTTCAATATCAGGGCATCTGGCTTAGGTGTACTTGCCTTCTGACATCCAGAGTAATTAGATCATCAATGCTCTTGTTTAGAATATGGGCTGTGGAAAGGGGTCCATTGCAATGGGACATGTTCCATGGCCCTTGATTCTTTATTTTGACACAGGGTGTCATACTGCAAGGAGGAGAATCTCGGAACATGTTTTTCCAATTATGATAATATTACTTTTTTTAAAAAAAATTTACTCTTTTTTACAGTCCATATTTTATCCTCCCACTTCTGGTTCCACATCCCATAAGTCTAGATTCCTTCTCCAGGAGGATGTTCCCACCCCACCCCCTACCTACAAGAATTACCTGCTGATTTGCGGCCTCCAGGCTTTTTAGGGTTAGTTACATCTTCTTTGAGGGAGTACAGTCCCACAGTTTTCTGCTGAGTATGTGTTGGGGGCCTCATATCAGCTGGTGTATGCTTAATTGGTGGTTGCCTAGTTTCTGAGAGATCTGGGGGGTCCAGGATAGTTGAGACTGCTGCTTTCTCTCTTCTATCTCTTGTATTCTGCTGGTAACGCTTAATTATTCCAGATCTCATTCCTTGGTTTTCAATGTCCAATTTCCAGGGTTGCCTAAATTTGTCTTTATTATATCTACTTCCAATTTTAGGTCTTGGACTGCTTTAATAAATACGTTCACTTGTTTGATTGTATTTTCCTGTATTGCTTATGGGATTTATGTGTTTCCTCTCTAAGTGCTTCTACCTGTTCACCTGTGTTTTCTTATATTTCTTTATGTGAGTAATTCATATCCTTTTTAAAGGATTCTATTATCTTAATGAGATAAGATTTTAGGTCATCTTCCTGACTTTCAAGTGCATTTGTATATTGGACATTGCCTCAGTTTCTCCTTCATCTTTGTCTAGGCAGTGTTTCCCATTAATGAATATATCCATTTTATGTTCTGAACACTACCTCCCTCTCAACCCCACCTGACAGTCTCTATTCCCTTTCTCTCATAGGGTTCCCCCATGTGTCTACCTTGAACTTAATGCATCAAGTCTCTGCAGGATCAGGTGCAACCTCTGGTTTTGAGGCCACTCAAGGCAGCCTAGGTATAGGAATGGCTCCAGAGACAGCCTATAGCTTCCTCTCTAGTTATTGGTGGACCCACATGAAGACTGAGGTGCACATCTGCTAAATATATTATGGGGGCCTATGTTCAACCCATGTGTGTGTGTGTGTGTGTGTGTGTGTGTGTGTGCGTGTGTGTGTTTGTGGTCTTTGGTTGGCTACTGAGTCTCTGAGAGCTCCCAAGAGGTCTGGTCCCCAGGTTTTGCCATTCTTCTCCAACATCCACTCTGCTGATTTTATAGGTGTGTGCCAAGTGAGTCTGTTAGTCTCAGTTTCCTTTCCTAAGGTGCAGTTAATTTTTCTTTCAATAAAAGTGCTTTCTTGAGTACACTTTGATCTATCTATTTTATTTGAGACAGTTTTTTTCCTGTAACAGCCATTATAGTCCTCTGACTTACTTTGTAACCAAGGCTGGTCTGGAATTCACAGAGATCAACCTGCTTTGGTGTTCCAAGTGTTGGGCTTAAGAAGTGCACCACCATATCTAATTTAATTGAATTTAATTTATTGTGATCTCTTCTACTACATACCATTGCAAAAATATCAAAATTCTTAGCATTCTGGGACTAGAGCTGGATTTAACTGAGGGTTACTTAATGTGGGGATGGAGCGATGGCTCAGTGAGTCAGAGCAATAGTTGCTTTATCAGGAAAGCCTGGTTTAGTTCCCAACCTCCACTAGGTGGCTCAGAACCACCAAAAAAAGGAAAAGAAATTGAGGCCACTGATGACAAATTTTTATAATTTGAAGTGCATTTGCGTATTTTCTTTTTTTTTTTAAATATTTTTATTTTCTATATTCTTTGTTTACATTCCAAATTATTTCCCCTTTCCTGGATCCCTCCTCCCCATATGTCCCATAAAACGTCTTCTCTCCATCCATTCTTCAATCACCTCCCTCCTTTTTTTCCTCTGTACTTATATTCCCCTCCACTGCTAGATCAATCCTTTTCAGGAACAGGACCTTCTCCATACTTCTTCATGGGAGTCATTTGTAATGCGATTTGTGCCTTGGGTATTCAGGGCTTCTGGGCTAATTAATATCCACTTATCAGAGATTGCATTCCATGTGTATTCTTTTGTGTCTGGATTACCTCACTTAGGATGATATTTTCCAGATCAAACTATTTGCCTAAAAATTTTGTGAATTCATTGTTTCTAATTGCTGAGTAGTATTCCATTGTGTAAATATACCACATTTTCTGTATCTATTCCTCCTTTGAGGGGCATCTGGGTTCTTTCCAGCTTCTGGCTAATATAAATAAGGCTTCTATGAACATAATGGAGCATGTGTCTTTATTGCATGCCGGGGAATCCTTTGGGTATATGCAGTCCAGATTATATCCCCCTTCTGGTCCACCCACTGAATGTTCCACATCCCATAAGTCTAGTTTCCTTCTCTGGGAGGATGTCCTCACTCCACCCCCTACCTGCAAGAACTCCCTGCCCACTTGGGGCCTCAAGTCTCTTTAGGGTTAGGTACATCTTCTCTGAGGGAGTACAGTCCCACAGTGTTCTGCTGAGTATGTGTTGGGGGCCTCATATCAGCTGGTGTATGCTTAAATGGTAGTTTCCTAGTTTCTGAGAGATCTTGGGGGTCCAGGTTATTTGAGACTACTGCTTTCTTTCTTCTATCTCTTGTATTCTCCTGGTAATGATTAATTATTCCAGATCTCATTCCTTGGTTTTCAATTTCCAGAGTTGCCTATATTTGTCCTTGTTATATCTACTTCCAATTCTAAGTCTTAGACTGCTTTAATAAAAACTTTCACTTCTTTGATTGTATTTCCTGTATTGCTTATGGGATTTATGTGTTTCCTCTCTAAGTGCTTCTACCTGTTCACCTGAGTTTTCTTATATTTCTTTATGTGAGTTATTTATATCCCTTTAAAAGGATTCTATTATCTTAATGAGATAAGATTTTAGGTCATCTTCAGGACTTTCAAGTTCATTTGTCTATTCAGGGCTTGCTGTGGTGGGAGAAGTAGTTTCTGATAATGCCAAGTTTACTGGCTTCTGTTTCTCATGGTCTTACTCTTGCCTCTGGCCATATGGTTGTAGGGAGTCTTTCCTGGTTGGGGTGTTTCTGTTTGGGCGTTGCCTTTTTTTTTTTTTTTTTTTTTTTGTCCCTAGGTTGACTCAGGTCTCATGGTAGGCCAATTGTCTTGTATGTGGCAAACTTCCTATGGGATCTTTTGACGGTGGAACCTTCATAGGGGCATGTACACTGGTGAATTTTTGCCCTGGTGACAGTGTGTCTTCAGGGAGGCCTTCTTGAAGACCTTTGAATTGTGGGTTCTGTAGAGGGGCAGAGAAGCTGGAGATATGTTGCCCTGGCTGTGACACATCTACTGGGATGCCTTCATACTGTTGAGTTTTGAGAGGATTAGTCAAGCTGTTGCCCTATGATTAGCTTTTCACCAGGGAAGCATAAGTACTGTGGTTTTGTTTCCCTGCATGCAGAAGAACTCCAGAGAGGCTTTCTGACTGTTATTTCAATTTCTCTGCATGCTGCAGTGCCCCTGGGAGGTCTTCAGTCTTTGGTGTCAGTTGTCCAGTTGCCCTGTTTGCAGAATTCCTGGGTTTGTGATTTGACTTTTGTGTCAGTTGCCCTGCATGCCACAGAAATCCTGTGAAGCCTTCAGGCTTTTATTTTCATGGGCAGAGGCAGACTAGCTAGTAGTCTGTCCCAACAAAATTTCACAGCCAGAAGTGTAGGATATGGAAAATTTAAACATTGGAAATGAACATTCAATTGCCAGCTTACCTGGACTGGCAACCTCTTGTTAATACTGGAGCCAAGTGCATATTTATTTCAATACTGAGAATACTTGTAAGATTTGGAAACAGAGGCAGTTGTTCAGAAAGAATGAAGCTCCTGTCTGATTCCTGCTCTGTAACAGTCCAAATCAAATGCTGGGTAGGCAGGATGGGTAAATCGTTGCTCTCTGTGCATTTTCTCATGTGTTTTCTTTGACCAGATTCTCCAATAAGGGAACGTATCCCAATAGGTTCGGAACACACATATGGCCGAAGATCCCTCCTAGTGTCCAAAATTCCAAATGCCTTCAAGTGCACCCATAGAAACCAGACCACCAAGGCTTCAAGAGCCTGCAAGGAACTTACCCTTTCAAATGCATCACAGTCCCATATTGACCTCAACAAGTCCAATGCAATCCAGTCTTTCAGTCCCTGAAAGGGACCTACTTCAGCAAGAGTTCCAAGGACCGTCAAGAAAATCAGGTATCCAAATGCAACTAGATCCTGTACTGGGCCCAGGTTTACCTACTTTAAAAAAAAACCCCTCAGGGCATCCAAGTTATCAGATATATAAGTGAAATCTTGTTTCCATGATCTCATAGGATCTGTGGTACTGTCAGAGAAATATGGTGACCATCAATCTGGCCCTGTGACTTCAAGAAAGTGCAGAAGGAACGCATTGTGTACTCCAAAAAACAAAAGCACCTGCTGCAAGAACATTTTAAGAAGTGTCAGTCCCCAAACCAGGATCAATGTGTGGAGCTGGCAGAGTTAGTTGGTATGACAGCGCTGGACATCAAGGTCTGCCTCTCTCTTTTCCCTCAATCCAACAGCAAAAATCTACACTTACCCATCAGGAACTTTAATTTTGTTCTAAAATGCTTAGGGCAGTGATGACAGTTTTAAGTGGTGGATATTTTTGAACCAAATGCTGGGACCCAAATTTTTATCAATCTGGTAGCAATATAGAATAGCATTGTTTCCATGCAGGGTCTCAGAAACCTAATCATCAGAGCTCCTGCTAAAATACAGGACACACTGGCTCAATCTCGCCAGTCTTATGTTGTCTGGTCATACACAATCTACCTTATTATAATATCTTAGTCATACTGAGTTTCCTGCTTCTTTGTTTCTGACATGTGAATCATTGCTATACAAACACCTTTTATCCAAAATCTTCACCTTGTGGTCCTGTTAGGGGACAACAGGCATTCTTCTGATGTCCTCTTTCTTTTCCAGATCTGGTTTAAGAACAGCCGAGCTAAGTACAAGCGGATGACTCTCCAGAATATTACAGAAGCTCTGCCAGAGACCAATGGAAGTTCTAAAGCTGTTTTTGAATCAACTCACTTTCCTGGTTCCATACCTCTTGTGGCTGCTGAGGATGGAGAGCCCATGTGTTCAGGCACATTTGGTGAGGATTCCATTCCCAAACTCAACTGCATCCAGGAATCTTCTCTGCATCATTATCAGGCCAGTGATGCAGACAGGTGTAGTCAGCAAGAAGATCTGCTTGTTGGCCATGCTCCCATTACAGCTTGATATTCTGGTCAATCAGGAGCAGTTGAAGCCCACACTGATCTAGCAGTGACTGAATCTACAGATGTCCTAGAAGCTGCCACCCATTGCCCAGAGGAGGTTCAAGGTTCAGGTCCAACTGCAGAGGAACTCTGGCAAAGAATCCTTGACGACTTTGACAAATCCAAGGACTGACTTACTCTGGATTACACCCCAAATCCAAGTTACATCTCTCAGCTCCTTGACCATTCCAGACATTTATAGTCATGAAGAAGTATGTTATGTACACCCTTCATGTCAGTATTTGTGGGAATTAACCAGGCCTATCTGTAGACGTTGTGTACCACTGTTGTTTATATAGAGGGGTTGTTTCAAAGCAACTGTTAAGTATTCATTCTTCATTGTTAGATTATGTTCTCATTAAATAAAAGGAGAAATCGTTCCTGAAAATTATTTTATTAATTATATTATCCATTTACATTCCAGTCACTATGGCATATGTCCCACTGACCTATAGTTCTTCACCCAACACATTAGATAAAATTTTCCCCTAATATTTTTTAACTTTTTTTTACATTTATTATGATAGATAGTATCACATACTATAATAGAATAGGAGATTAACTCATTAAGAAAGAAAAAAATCAGGATAAAGTGTCCTTGCCGTTTTTGTTTACAAGAAGGAGTCAGAAAATGGAACAAATTAAGATGACTAGGGAAACTTTCTACAACCTTGCCAACCTATCTAAAGTTACATAATGTTAGGATTGAAATGATAATTTAGATATTACCTAATTATTCTCTATGTAAAGAAGAGGCTCAAAAAGCTATTGAGTATAACATTTCCTTTTTAAATCCAAATGTATTTCAAGAATAGATGAGCCAGAGAAATTCAGAAGAAGGGTCAACAACTGCTTGGGAAGACTGGAAGTGGACCTCACTATAGGCCTCCCTACCCCAAAGGTGGTAAAGTTCCTGTTTCTGCTACCAGTAGTGATTCTGTGCACCAGAGACATTAGGATATCAGCTCTCCTCCTCAGTTTAGGCCATCGAGGAAATACCCACATCAGGAATCCAACTCCTCCCTCATTGGTCAGTCCTTGGAACAAGTGTGTTTCAGCAAAAGCCGCATATCGAGGAGCATCAGAGTCAGACATGTAGAGAACTTCCCAGGAAAACAGAGCACCTATCTAGTGATAGGTCTGGCCATTCCAATGTTCCTTGCTGACTTGATGTGTCAGCCAATCCAGATTCTCTCTATGAGAGACCCTCGAGTTTAAACTTTCCTCCTTGACTCAGACCTTCAAATATTACCCAAAACTCAGAATCTACCTTTCCCTCTGTCAGATCCCATCAGTTATGAACCCTCTTCCTGAACCTAGACCCTTTAGTAATTCCCTAGAACAGATGGCCATCTTCTTCAAAACTGATGAAGCCTGTGAGATCTACCTAACGAATACAAGGTCTAGGAAGCAAAGGAAGCAGAGGAAAAAGAGTATGGCATAAATGAAGATACAAGGCCAGGATTCCTGTGGTTGACTCCCACTCCAAGTTGCCATGTCTTTCTGCTAACCTCTGCCTTTGAGGATATCTTGTCCCAGGGACAGTTTGTTCTCAGTTCTCACTTTCCATGAATCCAAAGCACATGTCTCCAGACTCAGAACACATATATTCCACATGGAAAGAACATCACATCTTTTCTCCTCCTAGCTCAAGTAAGGTTTCAGACACAGAATCAATCTCCATTGCTCAGACCAATGAAAGTCCCTCTCTGTCTGACTCTCTCTCTCTGTCTCTGTGTTGCTGTCTCTGTCTCTCTCTGTCTCTCTCTGTCTCTCTCTGTCTCTCTCTGTCTCTCTCTGTCTCTCTCTCGGTCTCTCTCTCTGTCTCTCTCTCTCTCTCTTGTCTCTCTCTCTGTCTCTCTCTCTCTCTCTCTCTCTCTCTCTCTCTCTGTCTTGGTTTTATAAGAGAGAGTTTCTCTGTGCAGCCCTGGCTGTCCTGGACATCACCATCACTCATTAGACAGGGTGGCCTCGAACTCAGAAATCTACCTGCCTCTGCTTCCTAAGTGCTGGGATTAAAGACGTGCAGCACCACTGCCCTTAATGAAAGTCTCTTATGTGAAGCCCTGTTATATATCCAAGCTGCCCAAAGCCCAAAAGGAGGTAGTATTTTAGGTTAACCACCAGTTTCCTTTTTTTTATTTTTAATGGAATTTATTCTTATTGGTTGCTGAATGAGAGGCATTGGATTACAATTGGGCTAGCCAGTTCCCCAGGAGTATAACAATGATTATAGCATAGTTTGCAAGGTTCCTATTTACAAATATAACAGAGTATCATTAATAGTTTTAGGGATTGGTTCTTGCCCATAGAACGGTTTACAATTTGTGCTGACAATTGATTGGCCATTGCCTCAGTTTCTCCTTCATCTTTGTCAAGGCAGTGTTTCCCATTAATGAATATATCCATCTTATGTTCTGAACACTACTTCCCCCTCAACTCCTCCTCACAGTCCCTCTTCTATACACTTTCTCTCATAGGGTTCCCCCATGTGTCTACCTCGAAGCTAATGCATCAAGTCTCTGCAGGGTCAGGTGCATCCTATCCTGCTGAGGCCAGTCAAGGCAGCCTAGGTAGAGGAATGGCTCCAGAGACAGCCAATAACTTCCTCTCTAGTTATTGGAGGATCCACATGAAGTCTGAGGTGTACATATGCTACATATATTATGAGGGCCTAAGTTCAAACCCTGTGTGTGTGTGTGTGTGTGTGTGTGTGTGTGTGTGTGTGTGTGTGGTCTTTGGTTGGCCACGGAGTCTCTGAGAGCTCCCAAGAGGGCTGGTCCCCCTCTTTGACATTCTTCTCCAGCATCCACTGTGCTGATTTTATTGGTGTGTGCCAAATGAGTCTGTTACTCTGTTTCTTTTCATAATGAATGTGCAGTTTATTTTTTCTTTAAATAAAAGTGCTTTCTTGAGTACAGTTTGATTTTTCTCCTTTATTTGAGACAGTTTCTTTTTGTAACAGCCATGGTAGTCCTCTGACTTAATCTGTAGTCAAGGCTGGTCTGGAACTCACAGAGATCTAACTGCTTTGGTGTTCCAAGTGTTGGGCTTAAGGAGTGCATCACCATATCTTACTTGAATTTAATTTAATGTGATCTCTTCTATTACATACTATTGCAAAACATCAAAACTCTAAGCATTCTGGGACTAGAGCTGGATTTAACTGAGGGTTACTTATTGTGGGGATGCAGTGATGGCTCAGTGAGTCAGAGAAATAGTTGCTTTATCAGGAAGCCTGGTTTATTTCACCGCCTCCACTAGGTGGCTCAGAACCATCAATTGGGAATGGTATTTCTTTGGAGTTTTGGACTTCCTTCTGTCTGTAGATTTCCAGGCATGCTTGCACATTACTGACACGTGTTCATGTATACACCTACATTTACAACAAAAGAAAAGATTGCTTGTTGATCTTGATTCTTGGAATTTGGTTCCTAATTGGTCTGGAATCCCATATATGCCTTAACTCCAGATGCAGGGGCTCTGAATCCCTTTTTGAGGCACAGGGACCCCCACACATGAGACATGCACACTCACAGAAAACTGAATAAAATGCAAATGAACTTGTAGAAAATGAATTAAGTTGGGTGTGGTAGGGCTCACTTTTGTTGTTGTTGTTTTTTGAGACAGTTTTTCTCTGTGTAGCACTGGCTGTCCTGGAACTCAGTCTTTAGACCAGATTGGCCTGGAACTGAGAAATCTGCCTGCCTCTGCCATCCAAGTTTTAGGAATAAAGGAGTGCACCACCACCATCAGGCTGGAAAGGCTAACTTTTAATGCCAGGAATTATGATGGAAGGATTCTAATCTCCAGGGCAGCCTGTTCTTTGTTCCCAAAGCCTGTTTAGCAAAATTAGTCCAGGAGTGGTGTTAGATGCCTTTACCTCAGTATTTGGAGGTAGAGTCAAACTAGAGTGAGTTTGAGACTATTCCAGAATAGCCAGTGATATGAAGAGTGATGATGTCACACAAAGTGAATATTCATTAGGTAGTATTAAATCAGATTGTCGGTAAAATAGTGTCAATTATTTTCTGAAAGGAATTTTTATAATTACTCTTGGCAGAACAGCTAGTACAATGACAGTTGTTTTGTTTTTCAATTACAAAGATTCATTCATCTTATTTTATTTTGGAATTTTTGTTTTTGTTGTTTTTTGAGACAGGGTTTCTCTGTGTAACACTGGCTGTCCTGGCAATCAATCTCTAGACCAGGCTTGAATTAAGAAATCTCTCTGCCTCTGGCTCCCAAGTGCTGGGATTGAAGGCATGTGCCACCACCTCCTGGCATTATTTTTGATTTCTTAACATAGGGCCTTTGTATGTAGTTCTAACTCTCCTGGAAGTGCTTATGTAAACAAGACTGCCTTCCACAAATGGAGATCCTCATCCATTTGCCTTGCAGGTAGTGGGATTAAAAGGCTATGTTATGATGCCCAGCCTCACTTTATTTTTACATGTTGTACTAGATGGGTTAGTGTGTGAACTTGACACATTCTTTCACAGAGAAAGGAGCTTCAGTTGGGGAAATGCTTCCATGAGATTCAGCTGTGGGGTATTTTCTCAATTAGTGATCAACGGAAGAGGGCTGGTTGTGGGTGGTACCATCTTTGGGCTGGTATTCTTGGGATCTACAAGAGAGCAGGCTGAGTAAGCTTGGGGAGGCAAGCCAATAAGTAACATGGCCCCATGGCCTCTGCATCAGCTCCTGTTTCCTGACCTACTTGAATTCCATCCCTGACTTCCTTTGGTGAGCAACAGCAATGTGGAAGTATAAGCTGAATAAATCCTTTCTTCCCTAACTTGCTTCTTGGTCATGATATCTGTGCAGGAATAGAAACACTGACTAAGTCACATGTAATGCCTCAATCCATGCATGAACATACCTGGTACTTGGCAGGAGAGTGGAGTATAGGATCCCACAGGACAGTATTATAGGCAGTTGTGAGCCAATTTCTGTGTTCCTGGGACTAAAGTCAGTTCCCCTACAAGAGTGGCAACTGATGCTTAATTACTCTCATGAGTATTAAGCAAAATAGTATTAAATCATATGTGTGTGAATCCTTGACATTTCTTCTAGATGTGTAGTTTCCATATAAATAAAATGTTATCTTGTCTTACTTTTTGCTGTGACAGTGCATTCAAGCCACGTGGAACTCCATGTCCAGGTGCTTCTTTACCTTCTTTTTGCCACCAAAGTTTACATTGGGGAACCTTCTGTTTTATGGGGCTTACTTATGGTAACTGATCATCAGGCTTTGCCGCAAGACCTACACCATCTTACCAGCCCTCTTTTCGTTTTCATTTTTTTTTGAGAGAGAGGGTTTGTCTGTGTAGCCCTGGCTGTCCTGGAACTCAGTCTGAAGACCAAGCTGGCCTCGAACTCAGAAATCCACCTGTCTCTGCCTTCCAAGTGCTGGGATTAAAGGCTTGAGCCATCACTACCTGGTCCTATGGCTTACTTAGAAATTATCAAACACTGAGTATAACAAATGTATCCTACTCTATGTACCATGGTAAGTTCTAGTGCAGTTGGATTTAAGGGAATCTACTGTGTTTGTGTGAGTGAGTGTGTGTGTGTGTGTGTGTGTGTGTGTCTGTGAGAGAGAGAGAGAGAGAGAGAGAGAGAGAGAGAGAGAGAGAGAAGGAGAGAGGGAGAGGGAGAGAGAGAGAGAGAGAGAGAGAGAGAGAGAGAGAGAGAGAGAGAGAGAGAGAGAGAGTTATTTATTTAAATGTCTATGCTGGGCAGTGGTTGGGGATGCCTTTAAGCCCTGCACTTGGTACATTGAGGAGGGCAGATTTCTCCATTTGAGGCCAGCCTGGTCTACAGAGTGAGTTCCAGGACAGCCAGGGCTACACAGAGAAACCCTGTTTCAAAAACCCAAAACAACTACAACAAAAACAAAAAACAAAAAACAAAACCAAAAAGAAAACAAACAAAAAAGAAACAAACAAACAAAAAAAAAACAAATAAGGAGGAGCTATATCATAGGAAAGCCAACAAGAGCGAGTGGTAATAGGATAAATATCATTAAGCAAATGACACATGCTCTCCACTAATTCTGTAAGAAGAATAGCAGATATAGAAAAAGTAGTGGTGTTAACAGTAGGACTCTGAAGAATACCAGATACCGGAGAAGAAAATCAGAAAGCAGTATTACTCCTATTCCTATTAGCACTATTTTTTTTCTTTTGATCTCTATAGTTTCTTCTTTTGGGCTTATTTATGATCTTAGTAGAAACTACAGAAAATGTCATAGTCACAATTTTGGTAAAATGTCATCCATTCTGGCACACTAATTTAATCCCAGTCATTGGGAGGCAGAGGCACTCAGAATGCTGAGTTCAAGGCCAGCCTGGTGTGCAGAGTGAGTTCCAGGAAAGCCAGGGCTACACAGAGAAACCCTGTCACAAACAAACAAACAAACAAACAAAGAAACAAACAAAAAAGTAATCCATAATCATAATCTTCCTTATAAAGCCAAAGTTCCCAATCCTTCCTTTAATCGAGCCTTCTCTAACATTTTTTCCAGACACTGGAATAGGATTACAGAGAAAACTAACAGAGGATGCTACTCCTGTCCAGGATCCAGACAGCGCAGCTTTGGCACAACTAAAACCCTGAAGAAACAATGTCCATTGCCATTATAACTAGAACTAGATAGGCCAGGACCTGTTGAAATCCTAGCTACTGTAATTAAATCTCTTTGGGCCTTCCAATAAATATTCTTGTGGTCTCACATTTCCAAACAGCACAGAAAAAAATCTTCTGCACCTCCCCAACTATGACCATGGGATCTAGTCCTGCCATCTCAAGGACACATGTGAAAAGAACAAATGCTTAAATGGTCTCTAAGCACTGGATGTCTACATCCCACCTTTCAGATAAAACCTTCACATGACCAAGGATTTGTGGAGCAGGACTCTTTTCCATCATACTCAAGTGAACCTCCAAGGGGTAATTTCTTAGTTAAGTGCCTAAACTGGGAGCTGACAAAGATCCAAACAAGATCAAGCCTCCTGGTGTAAGGAGGGTGGCTTTGAGAATTGATAGAAAACACCTGCTATCCAGTAAGGGCAAAGACTACACTTCAGGTTAATTTAGATGGCTCATAGGGATCCTGAGATGCCTTCATCATTAGTATCATAATCATTAGAAGGCTCAGGATCTGTGTCCACTTGGCAAAACAATCTTTTCAGTAGTCATTGATCTCCAATTCCTTTATGTGACAAAACACAAACAGGATCTCATTCCCGTATTAAAACAGGGTTGGGGCCATTCCAAAGTATTAAAGGATCTCAACATTTAACCATGGCATATGAGCTGGAAGTGTCTGGATGCCAGCAATGATCTACTGCAGACTGAACTTTAGCATCAGTTTACAAAAAATTAAAACAAAAAATGCAAAAGCGAGATGTGCTTTTGGTGACCTTGGAAGTTAAAACTCCCCCTGTTTTGTTTTCTAAAGCTAATTTTTCAGATACATTCAACAATTCCTTGTCCCATTGGATCATGAGGAATTTCAGTTTTATGTTCAATTCCAAATTCCTTGCAAAATTGTTCAAAGCTGTTTCCAGTGTATGCAGGCCCATTATCTGTCTTGCCAACTTTAGGCAGTCCTTTAGCAGTAAAAGCCTGTAAACAATGAACAATAACCTTTCTAGAAGGTTCTCCTCTTAAAGCAGTTGTAACTAGAAATCCTGAAAAGCTGTCAATAGTCATATGTGCTAAGAGAAAAACTCATATAGTTATGTGCCTCCAACAAGGAAATGGAGAGAGCTTACATTAGCAGCTTGACAGAACATCTGAAAGCTCTACAACCAAATGAAACAAATACATCCAAGAGGCATACATGGCAGGAAATAAACAAATTCAAGGCCAAAATCAACAAAGTAGAAACAAAAAGAATTATACAAAGAATCAACAAAACCAAGAGTTGGTTCTTTGAGAAAATCAACAAGATAGATAAACACTTAGCAGACTAACAAGAAAGAATAGAGGAAACACGCAAATTAATAAAATTGGAATGAAAAGGGAGATATAACAACAGAAACTGCAAAAATTCCAAATATCATCAGATCCTACTACAAAAGCTTATACTCAACAAAATTGGGAAATCTGGATGAAATGGACAATTTTGTAGACACATGCCAGGTGCCAATGTTAAAACCTGATCAGATAAACCATCAAAATAGTCCCATAACACAAGAGGAAATAGATTCAGTTATTAACAGTCTTCCCAAAACACCACCATCACCACCACCACCACCACCACCACCACCACCACCACCACCACCACCATCACCACCACCAAAAACAACAACAACAACAACAACAACAAAAACACAGGACCAGATGTGTTTGTTGGGAATTCTATCAGTTCTTCAAAGAAGACCTACTACGGATACTTTTCAAACTATTCCAGAAATCAGAAACCCGAGGTATCCTTCACAATTCATTATATGAAGCCACAGTATTGCTTATACATAAACCAAACAAAGATTAAACAAGGAAAGAGAATTCCAGACCAATTTCCCTTGAGAACAGTGATCCAAAACTACTCAATAAAATTCTTGCTGACCGAATCCAAGAACACATCAAAACAGTAATTCACCAGGATCAAATAGGCTTCATCCCAGCAATGCAAGTGTGGTTCAATATATAGAAATCTTTCAATGTAATCCACTACATAAAGAAACTCGAAAAAAAATACCCCACAAGATCATTTAGTTAGATGCTGAGAAAGCATTTGACAAAATTCACTATCCCTTCATGTTAAAAGTCTTGGAATGATCAGGAATTCAAGGCCTATACCAAACCATAGTAAAAGCAATATACAGCAAACCAGAAGCCAACATCAAACTAAATAGAGGAAATTTGAAGTAATCCTATGAAAATTATGGTCCAGAAAATGTTGCCCCCTCTTTCCCTATTTATACAATATAGTACTTGAAGATCTATCTAGAGCATTTAGAGAACAAAAGGAGGTACAGTTTGTAACACTTGTCAAAATGTTACAAACTGGAAAGGAGGTAGTCAAAACATCACTATTTGCAGATGATATGATAGTATACTTATGCAACCCAATAAAACAACACTAGAGAACTCCTACAACTGAGAAACAAATTCTGCCATGTGGCTGGATGTAAAATTAACTCAAACAAATCAGTAGCCTTCCTCTACTCAAAGGATAAATAAGCTGAGAAAGAAAATAGGGTAATGACACCCTTTACCATAGTCACAAATAACATTACATATCTTGGTGTCACTCTAAGTATGCAAGTGAAAAATTTGTATGACAAGAATTTCAAGTCTCTGAAGAAAGAAATCAAAGCAGATCTCAGAATATGGAAAGATCTCTTTCATGATCATGGATTGGCAGAATTAATGTAGTAAAAATGGCCACCTTGCCAAAAGCAAACTACAGATTCAATGCACACCCAGTCAAAACTATATAACCAAGACATGCAGAACATATTTATACCTTAAAAACCAGACAGAAACAAAAGTAAGATGGCTACACACATCAAATTATTTAAACCAGACGAAAGGCCTGGTGTGGAAGGCATTCTCTTGGAGACATGGGATTAGGAATGTGATGAAAAATTGTGGGAGGGAAGTCTGGGAGGAAAGTAACAGCTGAACTAGGAAGTAATAAAAGTAAAATATAAAATGTAAAGAAATAAAGGATTACAAACCAAAAAATTTAAATTCATGGGTTCTATAAAATGAGGCTACACCTGGAGTAGCATCAAAGGGTGGGAGAGAATAATGGATTTGAATATTGCAAGTGGGAGGAGCCAAAGGGTGGGAGGGGCTTTGAATTCCAGGTTAAGAGATATATAAGGGCAGGTCTTCTAAGGAGAATTCAAAGACAGAGGACTGAGCAGGTTACAGGAACCCTCTTCATTCCTGGTGAATTGGTGAGTTGCATGAAATGTCTAAGGTTGCTATGTAAAGGGGATATCAAGTTGGGGAAAATTTGGGAGACAGTGGAGGAGGATTTTTGGTGATTTTTTTAGCATGTATGGGTGTTTGATTGGTGAAGTATAAAATATGCCCTGTATACATGCAGAAGATGTTATTTAAATTTAGTAGATGGTTCAAGTCTATCCCATAAATGTGAACAGTGCAGAGCAGTGATTTGCCCTGATCGGGGCACTCTATGGATGAGCTTTCAAGAGACCTCAAGGGGCTCTATTCTTCATTCTAAGCACAAGATTGAATCCTGGGCTGTTCAGAAAGCCTGGATCAATAGATAGTGAGGCCTGTCTATAGGACAAAGGAAAGAACTGACAATGGGATCTCAAGTGACCTTGGGACCAATTGAGGCTCCAGATTGCCTAGATAAGGCATAGTAGTGGCATTCTGACTCCATCTTGGATGGTGTTTGGCTGAGCAGGCCCTCCTTCATCTAAAATCTGTAACCATTTTGGATGCATGGACCACACGTTTAATCCCAGGACTCGGAAACTAATGGCAAGTGGGTTTTTGTAATTGTGAGCCCTGGCTTGCATGTATAGTGTGAATCAGGAAGTCAGGGGCATGCACATGGAACCTGCCTCAGTCTCAGAAGAGAAAGTTTGGAGAAATAAATAGGTGTTAGTGGTGGCCGGAAACGTGCATGTCCTCTTGGCAGCAGGATGAGAAGAGACGCATTTTTTGAGATTGCTCCTAGAGAGTAAGGAAAATTTTTATTTTCTCGATGGAGTCCATGTTAGGATGAAATCCTACAGGATGGCTCAGTTCTTTGTTACACACCTTTAGTCTTAGCCCTGCTTGGGAAGTAACAGTTAGGCTGATCCTTCTGAATTCTGTTTCAGCCTTGTGTTCTGTTTGACTCACATACAGCATAGTTCATTTAGCGAAACTCAGTCACAAAAGAAAAGAGTACAAAAAAAGTCTGTGATCTGGCCATATTTCCATTAGACATTAAGTTGTGGCTACAGACTGGATGTTACAACAGGGTGTGTATAGCTGCTGGATTCTAGAGGATGAAAGGAGGAGCCTTTGGGAGGGTTCTTGATAGGGAGATTCAATTAAGGCTAAGTCCTTGGTATAGAACTTCAGTATCAGGGGGATCTGGCTTAGGTGTACGTGCCTTCTAACATCCAGAGAAATTAGATCATCAATGCTCTTGTTTAGAATACAGGAGTGGAAAGGGTCCATGGAAATGGGACATGTTCCATGGCCCTTGATTCTTTATTTTGTCACAGGGTGTCATACTGCAAGGAGGAGAATCTGGGATCATGTTTTTCCAATTATGATAATATTCCTTTGTTTAAAAAATATTTAATCTTTTTTACAGTCCAGATTTTATCCCCCTTCTGGTCCTCCCACGGAAAGTTCCACATCCTGTAAGTCTAGTTTCCTTCTCAGGGAGAATGTCTTCACCCCACCCCCTACCTATAAGAACTCCCTGCCCACTTCAGGCCTCCAGTCTTTTTAGGGTTAGGTACATCTTTTCTGAGGGAGTACAGTCCCACAGTTTTCTGCTGAGTATGTGTTGGGGGCCTCATATCAGCTTGTGTATGCTTAATTGGTGGTTGCCTAGTTTCTGAGAGATCTTGGGGGGCCCAGGTTAGTTGAGACTGCTGCTTTCTTTCTTCTATCTCTTGTATTCTCCTGGTAATGATTAATTATCCCAGATCTCATTCCTTGGTTTTCAATTTCCAGGGTTGCCTATATTTGTCTTTGTTATATCTACTTCCAATTCTAGGTCTTGGACTGCATTAATAAAAACTTTCACTTTTTTGATTGTATCTTCCTGTATGGGATTTATGTGTTTCTTCTCTAAGTGCTTCTACCTGTTCACTTGCGTTTTCTTATATTTCTTTATGTGAGTTATTTATATCTCTTTAAAAGGATTCTATTATCATTAAGATAAGATTTTAGGTCATCTTCCTGACTTTCAAGTGCATTTGTCTATCCAGGGCTTGCTGTGGTGGGAGAAGTAGTTTCTGATAATGCCAAAGTTTACTGGCTTCTGTTTCTCATGGTCTTGTTCTTGCCTCTTGTCATATGGTTATAGGGAGTTTTTTTCTGGTTGGGGTGTTTCTGTTTGGGAGTTGTCTTTTTTGTCCCTAGGTTGACTCAAGTCTCATGGTAGGCCAGTTGCCTTGGATGTGGCAAACCTCCTGTGGGATCTTCTGACTGTGGAACCTTCAGAGGGGCATGTACACTGGTGACTTGTTGACCTGGTGGCCGTGTGTCTTCAGGGAGGCCTTCTTGAAGACCTTTGAATTGTGGGTTCTTTAGAGGGGCAGAGAAGCTGGAGATATGTTTCCCTGGCTGGATGCCTTCATACTGTTTACTCTTGAGAGGATTTGTCAAGCTGTTGCCCTATGTTTCGCTGTTAACCAGGGAAGCATAAGTACTGTAGGTTTTGTTTCACTGCACGCAAAAGAATTCCAGACATGCTGTCAGACTGTCGATTCAGTTTCTCTGCATGCTGCAGTGCCCCTGGGAGGTCTTCAGACTTTGGTGTCAGTTGTCCATTTACTCTGTTTGCAGAATTCCTGGGTTTGTGATTTGACTTTTGTGTCAGTTGCCCTGCATGCCACAGAAATCCTATGAAGCCTTCAGGCTTTTATTTTCATGGGCAGAGGCAGACTAGCTAGTAGTCTGTCCCAACAAAATTTCACAGTCAGAAGTGTAGGATATGGAAAATTTAAACATTGAAAATGAACATTCAATTGACAGCTTACCTGGACTGGCAACCTCTTGTTAATACTGGAGCCAAGTGCATATTTATTTCAATACTGAGAATACTTGTAAGATTTGGAAACAGAGGCAGTTGTTCAGAAAGAATGAAGCTCCTGTCTGATTCCTGCTCTGTAACAGTCCAAAACCAAATGCTGGGTAGGCAGGATGGGTAAATCAGTGCTCTCTGTACGTTTTTTGATGTGTTTTCTTTTACTAGATTCTCCAGAACGGGAACATATTCCAATATGTTCGGAACACACATAGGGCTGAAGGTCCCTCCTTGTATCCAAAATTCCAAATGCCTTCAAGTGCACCCATAGAAACCAGACCCCAAAGGCTTCAAGAGACTGCAATGAACTTACCCTTTCAAGTTCATTACAGTCCCATATTGACCCCAACAAATCCAATGCAATCATGTCTTTCAGTCCCTGAAAGGGACCTACATCAGCAAGAGTTCCAAGGACCATCAAGAAAATCAGGTATCCAAATGCAACTAGATCCTGTACTGGGCCCAGGTTTACCTACTTTAAAAAACCCTCAGGGCATCTAAGTTATCAAATACATAATTGAAATCTTGTTTCCATGTTCTCATAGGATCTGTGGTACTGTCAGAGAAATATGGTGACCATCAATCTGGCCCTGTGACTTCAAGAAAGGGCCGCAAGGAACGCATTGTGTACTCACTCCAAAAAACAAAAGCACCTGCTGCAAGAACATTTTGATAAGTGTCAGTACCCAAACCAGGATCAATGTGTGAAGCTGGCAGAGTTAGTTGGTGTGACAGCGAGGGACATCAAGGTCTGCCCCTCTCTTTTCCCTCAATCCAACAGCAAAAATCTACACTTTCCCATCAGAAACTTTAATTTTGTTCTTAAATGCTTAGGGCAGTGATGACAGTTTTAGGTGGTGGATATTTATGAATCAAATGCTGGGACTCAAATTTTTATCAACCTGGTAGCAATATAAAATAGAATTGTTTCCATGTAGGGTCTCAGAAACATAATCATCAGAGCTCCTGCTAAAATACAGGACACAATGGCTCAATCTCCCCAGTCTTATGTTGTCTGGTCATACACAATCTACTTTATTATAATATCTTAGCCATCTTGAGTTTCCTGCTTCTTTGTTTCTGACATGTGAATCATTGCTATACAAACAACTTTTATCCAAAATCTTCACCTTGTGGTCCTGTTAGGGGACAACAGGCATTCTTCTGATATCTTCTT
Organism: Apodemus sylvaticus; assembly: GCF_947179515.1. Classification (NCBI taxonomy): domain Eukaryota; kingdom Metazoa; phylum Chordata; class Mammalia; order Rodentia; family Muridae; genus Apodemus; species Apodemus sylvaticus. The sequence goes on along the minus strand of NC_067472.1, from coordinate 194,987,316 downwards.
TCTTTTCCAGATCTGGTTTAAGAACAGCCGAGCTAAGTACAAGCGGATGGCTCTGCAGAATATTACAGAAGCTTTGCCAGAGACCAATGGAAGTTCATAACCTGTTTTTGAATCAACCCACTTTCCTGGTTCCATACCTCTTGTTGCTGCTGAGAATGGAGAGCCCATGTGTTCAGGCACATTTGGTGAGGTTTCCATTCCCAAACTCAACTGGATCCAGGAATCTTCTCTGCATCATTATCAGGCCAGTGATGCAGACAGGTGTAGTCAGCAGGAAGATCTGCTTGTTGGCCATGCTCCCATTATAGATTGGGACTCTGGTCAATCAGCAGCAGTTGAAGCCCAGACTGATCTAGCAGTGACTGAATCTACAGATGTCCTAGAAGCTGCCACCCATTGCCCAGAGGAGGCTCAAGGTTCAGGTCCATCTGCAGAGGAACTCTGGCAAAGAATCCTTGACGACTTGGAGAAATCCGAGGACTGGCTTACTCCAGTGACTGAATCTACAGATGTCCTAGAAGCTGCCACCCATTGCCCAGAGGAGGCTCAAGGTTCAGGTCTATCTGCAGAGGAACTCTGGTAAAGAATCCTTGACGACTTTGACATACCCGAGGACTGGCTTTCTCCAGTGACTGAATCTACAGATGTCCTAGAAGCTGCCACCCATTGCCCAGAGGAGGCTCGAGGTTCAGGTCCATCTGCAGAGGAACTCTGGCAAAGAATCCTTGACGACTTTGACAAATCCGAGGACTGGCTTACTCTGGATTACACCCCAAATCCAACTTACTTCTCTCAGCTCCTTGACCATTCCAGACATTTATAGTCATGAAGAAGCGTGTTATGTACACCCTTCATCTCAGTATTTGTGGGAATTAACCAGGCCTTTCTGTAGACGTTGTGTACCACTGTGGTTTATATAGAGGGGTTGTTTCAAAGCAACTGTAAATATTCATTCTTCATTGTTACATTATGTTCTCATGAAATAAAAGGAGAAATAGTTCCTGAAAATTATTTTATTACATATATTATCCACTTACATTCCAGTCACTACTGCATATGTCCCACTGACCTATAGTTCTTCACCCAACACATTTGGTAAAGTTTTCCCCTAATATTTTTTTAACGTTTTTTACCTTTATTACGATAGTATCACATACTATAATAGAATAGGAGATTAACTAATTAAGAAAGAAAAAAATCAGGATAAAGTGTCCTTGCCATTTTTGTTTACATTAAGGATTCAGAAAGTGGAACAAATTAAGACGACTAGGTATACACCTAAAACCATGCCAACTTAGCTAAAGTTACATAATATTAGGATTCAAACCCTAATTTAGATATTACCAAATTATTCTCTAAGTAAATAAGAGACCCAAAACGTTATTGAGTATAACAACTTACACATGAAATATACAGCACTTTGTTTTCTCAGAAAGCAATAGGGCAGCTCTTAGGCATTTTCTTTGTACAGTGACTAGAAAATCTTGATATGACTAGGCACCTCAGCTTTACCAGTAAGCTGCTCAGATATAGCATATAGCAGTTTAATAGAGAGGTAACACTTCAAGTTTCAGAAGGCAGCAATAATTCTATTTTGGCTTTTATACTAAAAGCTTATTATATTTAAGGTGACCATTGAAGCATATGATGTGAAGGTCATTAAGATTTAATGACAATCATTACAGTGTCTTGCAATGTAGACACAACTGTATAATGCTTCTCTGGAATGAAAACAGTGTTGATTAATTGGATTTTACATACCCAGACAGATAAAAATTAAAAAATAACTATCAAAGGCAATGTACTATGCTGATGTACTAAATTCAAAGTATACCACAGAAATGAAACACATGACTAACACCGTGCTTTGTTCTAGGAGAAAGCTGACCAGTTCTCAGGGAAAGCTAAGCCTACACCATTTATCCTAATAACCATGGCTTATATAAAAACATCAGTTTCCCAGTAAAGAACCAAATCTAGAAATGTAAGTAAAACTTTGAGTGTTTTACATCTCAAGAACCTGGCTAAGGCTACACATCTATCTTCAAATCAGAAGCTGATATGAAATAGAGTGAGGTTCCCAGCTATGATAGAAAATAGAAAGGCCTCCAAGCACCATATTCCCTCAGGTTCCAGGAAAACATCATGTGAGAAATAGAGAAGTAGGCAGAGAGGAAAGCTGGAAACATTCAGCTGTGATGTGATTCACTGTACAAGGCATTTAAAGTTCAGGACTGGAATGAACCATCAGGCTTTTCATAATGCTGGGAGCTATCCGTTTAATAATGTTCCCAGATAAAAGCAGGCATGATCGTGAGGGTAACCACAGTCCCAGCTTTTGACAGTCTATCTGCAGTCTGAGCATCCTTCAAGCCACTGACATTCTGTCCCTTGATCTCACAGATGTGGTTGTCAGTTAGAAGGCTATTACTGGTAGCAGAATTATCCTTCACTATGGATGAGATTTTAACACTTCTAACGATAAAGCAAATTTCCAGTTGATGCACAGAGATAGCAGACACACAGAAGTGTGGAGAAGCCAGAGAGCGCAGCTAGGAGAATCCCTGTTGCTCAGAGGATCATGTCAAGTACTCCCAGGCAGGAAGCGTGTGGTTTCTATCTCCAGCTGGGGACGATCCTCTCCCACAGAGTGCCATATCCTGGTTAATCAGGGAGATAGCTAACCACACAGGAGTGCAGAGAGGTTTGAGAGCACAGGGAGGACAACCCCTGCTGCTCAGAGAAACCAGCCCAAAATCCTGAGAACACAGGTACCCAGGATCAGCCTGGAACAGAAGACTTCTGATTTTGGTCTGCATCCAGATAAGATGCTGGGCCACAGAATTACATATAGAAATACCACCACAAGGAAGCTAGTCTTTCAGGAGTCCCTACCAATCTGTGTCCAAAGGTGAGGCCACCACCATTCTCAAATTTCTGGACAAAGTGGGACCTGCTAAGAACCATCAGGACACAGGAATCAAGAATCAGCTGGTGACAGGATACTTTTGATTTCTTTATGTACACCTGAGCTCACACATTATCCCAGCTCTGCATACATAAACTCCTCCTAGAGAGAATGGTTCTCCCTGGAGTTCAGAAACATAGGCTAGCAGGACAGTTAAACCACAGTCAGAGACATCAAGACCAGCTAGCACCAGAGATAACCAGATGGCAAAAATCAAATGCAAGAACACTGGCAACAAACCACGTCAACATGGTACCATGCGAACCCAGTTCTCCCACAACAGCAAGTCCTGGATACCCCAACACACCAGAAAAACAAGATCTGGATTTAAAATTACATCTCATGATGCTGATATAGGACGTCAGAGAGGACATAAATAGTTCCCTTCAATACAAACAGGAGAACATTTGTCAAGAAGAGAAAACACAAAACTTTCTTAAGGAATTACAGGAAAACACACACACACACACACACACACACACACAAACCAAAGAAACAAAAAAAAAAACAGGTGAAGGAATTGAACAAAACCATACAGGATCTAATAATGGAACTAGAAACAACAAAAAATCACAAAGGGATACATCTCTGGAGATAGAAAACCTTGGTAAGAATTCCAGAGTCATAGATACAAGCATCAGCAACAGAATAGAAGAGTTAGATGAAGGAATCTCAGATGCTGAAGATACCATAGAAAGCATTGACTCAACCATCAAGGAAAATGCAAAATGCAGAAACCGTGTAACCCAAAACATTCAGGAAATCCAGACCACAATGAGAAGAGCAAACCTAAGGACTACAGGTATAGAGGAGCATAAAGATTTACAACTTAATTGACCAGTAAATAACTTCAACAAAATTGTAGAAGAAAACTTCCCTGACGTAAAGAGAGAGATGCCTGTGACCATTCAAGAAGCCTACAGAAATCCAAACAGACTGGACAAGAACAGATATGCACTTGACAAAGAAAGACCATTCAAACCTGTAATGGAAAGGAAAACTTATCAGAATTACGCTAGACTTCTCACCAGAGACCATGAAAACAAGGAGATCTTGTGCAGATCTCATAAAGATCATAAGAGAAAACAAATGCTAGCCCAGACTACTATACCCACCAAAACTCTTATCACTATATATGGAAAAACTAAGATATTCCATGATAAAACAAAATTTGCCCAATATCTTTCCAGAAATCCAGCCCTACAAAGATAATATAAAATGCCAGCACAAGGAGGGAAACTACACCTTAGAAAAAGGAAGTAATAATCTTTCAACACATCCAAAAGAGGAGAAGCACTCAAACATAAAAATTACATCAAAAATAACCGGGAGCAACAATCACTTTTCCTTAATATCTCTTAATCTCAATGAACATAATTTACCAATAAAAACATAGACTAACAGACTGGATATGTAAACAGGATCCAGCATTTTGCTACATAGAAATCTACCTCAGTGACAAAGACAGGCACTCCAAGCTACAGGACCACATATGGAGGGACCTTGGTCAGACCTATACAAACTGCCTGATTGTTGCTTCCATCTCTGTAAATCTCTGTAAGCCTAGCTTATTTGATCCGGTGGGCTGTGTTTTCTTGGTATTTTCAACTGCTCTAACTACTGCAGTCTTTTACCCGTTCTGTGGCGCTTCCGTGGCTCTGCCTATATTTCTGCCTATGTGCCTCTGCTTTAGGTCTCGTTGGTTGCTGAATGGCAGGCATCAGATTAAAATTGGGCTAGCCAGTTCTCCAGGAGTATAACAATGAGCATAGCATAGTTCCCATTGACAAACATAACAGAGTATCATTGATAGTGTCAGGGGTTGGTTCTTGCCCATAGGATGGTTTACAATTTGTGCTGGGAATTAATTGGAAATTGCCTCAGTTTCTCCTTCATCTTTGTCTAGGCAGTGTTTCCCATTAATAAATATATCCATTTTATGTTCTCAACACTACCTACCTCTCAACATTACCTGACAGTCACTACTCTATTCCCTTTCTCTCATAGGGTTTCCCCATGGGTCTACCTTGAACCTAATGCATCAAGTCTCTGCAGGATCAGGTACATCCTCTCCTTTTGAGGCCCCTCAAGGCAGCCTAGGTAGAAGAATGGCTCCAGAGACAGCCAATAGCTTGCAATCTAATTATTGGGGGACCCACATGAAGACTGAGGTGCACACCTGCTAAATATATTATGGGGGCCTAAGTTCAACCCATGTGTGTGTGTGTGTGTGTGTGCGTGTGTGTGGTCTTTAGTTGGCTACTGAGTGTGAAAGCTCTCAAGAGGGCTGGTCCCCAGGTTTTGCCATTCTTCTCCAACATCCACTCTGCTGATTTTATAGGTGTGTGTCAAATGAGTCTGTTACTCTCAGTTTCTTTTCCTAACTAATGTGCAGCTAATTTTTCTTTAAATAAAAGTACTTTCTTTTCTTTATTCGATATACTTTCATTTACATTTCAAATGATTTCCCCTTTTCTTGGCCCCCAAACCCCGGAAGTCCCATCAGCCCCCTTCCCTCCCCCTGTTCTCCCCCCCCATCCCTTCCCAATTCCCTGCTCTGGTTTTGTGCTATAATGCTTGACTGAGTCTTTCCAGAACTGGGGGCCACTCCTCTGTTCTTCTTGTACCTCATTTGATGTGTGAATTATGTTTTTGGTATTCCAGTTTTCTAGGTTAATATCCACTTATTAGTGAGTGCATACCATGATTCATTTTTTGAGTCTGGGTTACCTCACTTAGTATGATGTTCTCCAGCTCCATCCGTTTGCCTAAGAATTTCATGAATTCATTGTTTCTAATAGCTGAATAGTACTCCACTGCGTATATATACCACATTTTTTGCATCCACTCTTCTGTTGAGGGATACCTAGGTTCTTTCCAGCTTCTGGCAATTATAAATAGGGCTGCTATGAACATAGTGGAACATGTATCCTTATTACATGCTGGGGAAATCTTCTGGGTATATGCCTAGGAGTGGTATAGCAGGATCTTCTGGAAGTGAGGTGCCCAGTTTTCTAAGGAACTGCCAGAATGATTTCTAGAGTGGTTGTACCAATTTGCAACCCCACCAGCAGTGGAGGAGTGTTCCTCTTTCTCCACATCCTTGCCTACATCTGCTTTTCCTGAATTTTTAATCTTAGCCATTCTTACTGGTGTCAGGTGAAATCTCAGGGTTGTTTTGATTTGCATTTATAAAAGTGCTTTCTTGAGTACACTTTGATCTGTCTCTTTTATTTGAGACAGTTTTTTATTCTGTAACAGCCATGGTAGTCCTGTGACTTACTCTGTAGTCAAGGCTGGTCTGGAACTCACAGAGATCTACCTGCTTTGGTGTTCCAAGTGCTGGGCTTAAGGAGTGCACCACCATATCTAACTTGAATTTAATTGATTGTGATCTCTTCTACTACATACCATTGCAAAATATCAAAACTCTTAGCATTATGGAACTAGAGCTGGATTTAACTGAGGGTTACTTATTGTGGAGATGGAGTGATGGCTCAGTGAGTCAGAGCAATAGTTGCTTCATCAGGAAAGCCTGGTTTAGTTCCCAACCTCCACTATGTGGCTCAGAACCATCCATTGGGAATTGTATTACTTTGGTGTCTTAGCCCTCCTTCTGTCTATAGGGTTCCAGGCGTGCTTGCACATTACTGACACATGTTCATGTATACACGTACATTTACAACAAAAGAAAAGATTGCTTGTTGATCTTGATTCTTGAAATTTGGTTCCTACTTGGTCTGGAATCCCATATATGCTATAACTCCAGACGCAGGGGCTCTGAATCCCTTTTTGAGGCACAGGGACGGCACACATGAGACAGTTTTTCTCTGTGTAGCTCTGGCTGCCCTGGAACTCAGTCTTTAGACCAGACTGGCCTGGAACTGAGAAATCTGCCTGCCTCTGCCTTCCAAGTTTTGGGAATAAAGGAGTGCACCACCCCTGTCAGGCTGGAAGGGCTCACTTTTAATGCCATGAATTGTGATGGAAGGATTCTATTCTCCAGGGCATCTTGTTCTCTGTTCCCAAAGCCTGTTTAGAAAAATTAATCCAGGAGTGGTGTTACATGCCTTTATGGTCAGTATTTGGAGGCAGTGTCAAACTCTGAGTGAGTTTGAGAATATTCCAGTGATATGAAGAGTGATGATGTCACCCGAAGTAAATATTCATTAGGTAGTATTAAATCAGATTGAAGGTAAAATAGTGTTAATTATTTTCTGAAAGGAATTTTTATAATTACTCTTGTCAGAACAGCTAGTACAATGACAGTTGTTTTGTTTTTCCATTACAAAGAATTATTCATCTTATTTTATTTTGGATTTTTTTGTTTTGTTTTTGGAGACAGGGTTTCTCTGTGTAACACTGGCTGTTCTGGCAATCAATCTGTAGACCAGGCTGGCCTTGAATTAAGAAATCTCTCTGCCTCTGGCTCCCAAGTGCTGGGATTGAAGGCATGTGCCACCACCTCCTGGCATTATTTTTGATTTCTTAACATAGGGCCTTTGTACGTAGTTCTAACTCTCCTGGAAGTGCTTATGTAAACAAGACTGCCTTCCACAAATGGAGATCCTCATCCATTTGCTTTGCAGGTAATGGGATTGAAAGGCTCTGTTATGATGCCCAGCCTTACTTCATTTTTACATGTTGTACTGGATGGGTTAGTGTGTGAACTTGACACATTCTTTCACAGAGAAAGGAGCTTCAGTTGGGGAAATACCTCCATGAGATTCAGCTGTGGGGTATTTTCTCAATTAGTGATCAAAGGGAGAGGGCCCCTCCTGGGTGGTACACTCATTTAATCCCTGTCATTGGGAGGCAGAGGCAGGCAGATTGCTGAGTTTTCTGAGGCCACCCAGGTTTGCTGGGTAGGTTCCAGGATTGCCAGGGCTACACAGAGAAACCCTGTCACAAACAAACAAACAAACAAACAAACAAACAAGTAGTCCATAATCATAATCTTCCTTATAAAGCCAAAGTGTCCAAGTCCTTCCCTTAATCCAGCCTTCTCTAATATTTTTTCCAGACACTGGAATTGGGTTACAGAGAAAACTAATCAAGGATGCTACTCCTTTCCAGGTTCCAGACAGCGCAGCTTTGGAACAACTAAAACCCTGAAGAAACAATGTCCATTGCCGTTATAACTAGAACTAGATAGGCCAGAATCTGTTGAAATCCTAGCAACTGTAATTAAATCTCTTTGGGGCTTCCAGTAAACATTCCTTGTGGTCTCACATTTCCAAAAAGCACAGAAAATAATCTTCTGCACCTCCCCAACTATGACCCTGGGATCTAGTCCTGCCATCTCAAGGACACATGTGAAAAGAACAAATGCTTAAATGGTCTCTAAGCACTGGATGTCTACATCCCACCTTTTAGATAAAACCTTCACATGACCAAGGATTTGGGGAGCAGGACTCTTTTCCATCATACTCAAGTGAACCTCCAAGGGGTAATTGCTTAGTTAAGTGCCTAAACTGGGAGCTGACAAAGATCCAAACAAGATCAAGCCTCCTGGTGTAAGGAGGGTGGCTTTGAGAATTGATAGAAAACACCCGCTATCCAGTAAGGGCAAAGACTACACTTCAGGTTAATTTAGATGGCTCATAGGGATTCTGAGATGCCTTCATCATTAGTATCACAATCATTAGAAGGCTCAGCATCTGTGTCCACTTTGTGAAACAATCTTTTCAGTAGTCATTGCTCTCCAATTCCTTTATGTGAAAAAAACACAAACAGGATCTCATTCCCGTATTAAAACAGGGTTGGGACCATTCCAAAGTATTAGTTAAAGGATCTCAACATTTAAACCTGGCATATTAGCTGGAAGTGTCTTGATGCCAGCGGTGATCTACTGCAGACTGACCTTTAGCATCAGTTTACAAAAAATTAAAACAAATAATGCAAAAGCGAGATGTGCATTTGGTGACCTTGGAGGTTAAAACTCCCCCTTTTTTGTTTTCTTAAGCTAATTTTTTAGATACATTCAACAATTCCTTGTCCTATTGGATCATGAAGAATTTCAGTTTTATGTTCAATTCCTTGCAAAATTGTTCAAAGCTGTTTCCAGTATATGCAGGCCCATTATCTGTCTTGCCATCCCTAGGCAGTCCCTTAGCAGTAAAAGCCTGTAAACAATGAACAATAACATTTCTAGAAGGTTCTCCTCTTAAAGCAGTTGCAACTAGAAATCTTGAAAAGCTGTCAATAGTCATATGTGCTAAGAGAAAAACTCATATAATTAAGTGCCTCCAACAAGGAAATGGAGAGAGCTTACATTAGCAGCTTGACAGAGCATCTGAAAGCTCTACAACCAAATGAACAAATACATCCAAGAGGAGTACACGGCAGGGAATAAACAAATTCAAGGCCAAAATCAACCAAGTAGAAACAAAAAGAATTATACAAAAAATCAACAAAACCAGGAGCTGGTTCTTTGAGAAAATCAACAAGATAGATAAACACTTAGCAGACTAACTAGAAGGAATAGAGAAACCACGCAAATTAATAAAATCGTTAATGAAAAGGGAGATATAACAACAGAAACTGCAGAAATTCCAAATATCATCAGATCCTACTACAAAAGCTTATACTCAACAAAATTGGACAATCTGGACGAAATGGACAATTTTGTAGACACATGCCAGGTGACAATGTTAAAAGCTGATCAGATAAACCATCAAAATTGTTCCATAACACCTGAGGAAATAGAGTCAGTTATTAACAGTCTTCCAAAAACACCACCATCACCACCACCACCACTACCAAAACAACAACAACAACAACAAAAGCACAGGACCAGATGTGTTTGTAGGGAATTCTATCAGATCTTCAAAGAAGACCTACTACGGATACTTTTCAAACTATTACACAAATCAGAAAGCCGAGGTATACTTAACAATTCATTATATGAAGCCACAGTAATGTTTATACATAAACCAAACAAAGACCAAACAAGGAAAGAGGATTCCAGACCAATTTCCCCTGAGATCATTGATGCAAAACTACTCAATAAAATTCTTGCTGACCGAATCCAAGAACACATCAAAACAGTAATTCTCCTGGATCAAATAGGCTTCATCCCAGCGTTGCAGGGGTGGTTCAATATATGGAAATCTTTCAATGTAATCCACTACATAAACAAACTCGAAAAAAAAAAAAAAAAAAAAAAAAAAACCTCCACAAGATCATTTAGTTAGACAGTGAGAAAGCATTTGACAAAATTTACCATCCCTTCATGTTAAAAGTCTTGGAATGATCAGGAATTCAAGTCGTATACCAAAACATAGTAAAAGCAATATACAGCAAACCAGAAGCCAACATCAAACTAAATGGAGAAAATCTGAAGTAATTCCACTAAAATTATGGTCCAGAAAATGTTGCCCACTCTCTCCCTATTTATTCAATATAGTACTTGAAGATCTTGCTAGAGCATTTAGAGAACAAAAGGAGGTACAGTTTGTAACACTTGTCAAAGTGTTACAAACTGGAAAAGAGGTAGTTAAAACATCACTATTTGCAGATGATATGATAGTATACTTATGCAACCCAATAAAACAACACTAGAGAACTGCTACAACTGAGAAACAATTTCTGCAAAGTGGCTGGATGTAAAATTAACTCAATCAAATCAGTAGCCTTCTTCTACTCAAAGGATAAACAAGCTGAGAAAGAAAATAGGGAAATGACACCCTTTACCATAGTCACAAATAACATTACATATCTTTGTGTGACTCTAACTTTGCATGTGAAAAATTTGTATGACAAGAATTTCAAGTCTCTGAAGAAAGAAATTGAAGCAGATCTCAGAAGATGGAAAGATCTCTCTCATGATCATGGATTGGCAGAATTAATGTAGTAAAAATGGCCACCTTGCCAAAAGCAAACTACAGATTCAATGCAATGTCAGTTAAAACTATATAACTGAGACATGCAGAACATATTTATACCTTAAAAACCAGACAGAAACAAAAGTAAGATGGCTGCACACATTTAGTTATTTAAACCAGACCAAAGGCCTGGTGTGGAAGGCATTCTCTTGGAGACATGGGATTAGGAATGTGATGAAAAATTGTGGGAGGGAGGTCTGGGAGGAAAGTAACAGCTGGACTGTGAAGTAATAAAAGTAAAATATAAAATGTAAAGAAATAAAGGATTACAAACCAAAAAATTTAAATTCATGGGTTCTATAAGATGAGGCTACACCTGGAGTAGCATCAAAGGGTGGGAGAGAATAATGGATTTGAATATTGCAAGTTGGAGGAGCCAAAGGGTGGGAGGGGCTTTGAAATCTAGGTTTGGAAAGATATATAAGGGCGACAGAAGCCACATCAGAACTCTGCCCCCTGCCAGTCAGTTACCAGGGCTCCATATTGGTTCTCGGTCGCCAGAGAAATCAGACTGAGGTACGCAAATATAACCCGAGACCAACATTGCGGGGGGTCTAAGCCCGATGGGCGTTGGCCTGCACCCAGGCCCTGGGCTGATCGGGGGTCCCCCGGGGTGCAAACCTGGCCAGGAGGTTTTTTTCCTCTCGGGCTGGCGCGCGCACCACCACCATTTTGCCTAAGGGAAGCCAGGGAGACCTAGCAGGCAAAACCAAACCGGCTAACAGGCATAGCCCGAGGAGGACATAGCAGGGGTCTCAGACGGTCAGGCCCCGGACTGCCCCCAGGTCCTGGGCTGCTTGGCGGGCCATCTGTGTGCCAACCCAGCCAGGAGCTTGTTTGCCTGGGCCGGCGCGCACCACCGCCATTTTGCCTATGGGAAGCCAGAGAGACCTAGCAGGCAAAACCAAACCGGCTAACAGGCATAGCCCGAGGCGGACATAGCAGGGGTCTCAGACGGTCAGGCCCTGGACTGCCCCCAGGCCCTGGGCTGCTCAGTGGGCCATCTGTGTGCCAACCCGGCCAGGAGGTTGTTTATCCGGGCCAGTTTGCGCACCACCGCCATTTTGCCTATGGGAAGCCAGAGAGACCTAGCAGGCAAAACCAAACCAGCTAACAGGCATAGCCCAAGGAGGACATAGCAGGGGTCTCAGACGGTCAGGCCCTGGACTGCCCCCAGGCCCTGGGCTGCTCGTTGGGCCATCTGTGTGCTAACCCAGCCAGGATGTTGTTAGCCCAGCAGACTCTCCCAGCACTCTCAGGGAACTCATGCACGCGAACATCCTAGCCACCTGACACACCCAATTAACACCCACAGCTGAGGGGAACTTTGCACCGACATTGGCCTGCCAGGCTTTTGCCTAGACTCAGGGCCTGAGCAGCTAGGCTAGCCTTGTGTGCACCAACCCGGTTGGGAGTTCTGCTGCCCAGATCAGCCTGGGCGGCAGCACCAAATCTCCAAGTCCTGCAAGTGGCTAGCTGGGTTTCCGGGCGGCCAGCTGGGAGAAGTCAGTGTGCTCCAGTGAATCCAGCGGGCCCCAGCCGGAGCCTTCGGGTGCCTGCTTTGGGATCTGAACAGCCTGGGCAGCAGCACCCTGTCTACAAGCAGCGCAGAAGGTAAGCTGTGCACCAGAGGCCAACTGGGAAGGGGCATCTTGCACTGGTGAGTCCAGCACTGACAAGAAAAACTAACACCAGTGAGAACTAGATGGCAAAAGGCAAACGCAGGAACGTCACTAACAGAAATCAAGGCAATATGGCAACATCTGAACCCAATTCTCCTCTACCAACATGTCCTGGATACCCCATCACACCAGTAAAACAAGATTTGGATTTAAAATCACTGGTCATGATGCTGGTACAGGAACACATGAAGGACATAATTAAAGAAATTCAGGAGAAAATGGATCAAAAGTTAGAAGCCCTTGCAAGGGAAACACAAAAATCATTGAAAGAAATCCAGGAGAATACAAAAGCCAACAAGGAGGAAATGCAAAAAACACTTAAAGAAATACAGGAGAACTTTGGTCAACAGGCTGAGGTCATGAAAGACGAAACACAAAAATCTCTTAAAGAAATACAGGAGAACTTTGGTCAACAGGCTGAGCTCATGAAAGAGGAAACACAAAATTCTCTTAAAGAATTACAGGAAAACACAAACATGCAAGTGAAGGAGCTAAGCAAAACCATCCAGGATCTAAAATCAGAAGTAGAAACAACTAAGGAAACTCAAAGGGAGACAACTTTGGAGATAGAAAGCCTTGGGAAGAAATCAGGGGACAGAGATGCAAATATCAACAACAGAATACAAGAGATAGAAGAAAGAATCTCAGATGCTGAAGATTCCATAGAAACCATGGAATCAACAGTTAAAGAAAATGCAAAATGCAAAAAGCTTGTAACCCAAAATATCCAGGAAATCCAGGACACAATGAGAAGACCAAACCTAAGGATTATAGGCATAGATGAGAGTGAAGATTTACAACTTAAAGGGCCAGCAAATATCTTCAATAAAATTATGGAAGAAATCTTCCCTAACCTAAAGAGAGAGATGCCCATGAATATACAAGAAGCCTACAGAACTCCAAACAGACTGGACCAGAACAGAAATACTTCCCGTCACATAATAATCAAAACACCAAATGTTCTAAACAAAAAAGAATACTAAAGGCAGTAAGAGAAAAAGGCCAAGTAACATATAAAGGAAGACCTATCAGAATCACAGCAGACTTTTCACCTGAGACTATGAAGGCTAGAAGGTCCTGGGCAGATCTCATGCAGACTCTAAGAGAACACAAATGTCAACCAAAACTACTATATCCAGCAAAACTCTCAATCACCATAGATGGAGAAACTAAGATATTTCATGACAAAACCAAGTTTACCCAATATCTATCCTCAAACCCGGCCCTAAAAAGGATAATAGGAGGACAACACCAATACAAGGAGGGAAACTTCACCCTGGAAAAAGCAAGATAGTAACCTTTCATCAAACCCAAAAGAAGTTAAGCATTCAAATTTAAAAAATAACGTCAAAAATGATAGGAAGTAACAATCACTATTCCTTAATATCTCTTAACATCAATGGACTTAATGCCCCAATAAAAAGACACAGACTAACTGAATGGATACGTAAACAGGACCCTACATTTTGCTGCTTACAGGAAACACACCTCAGGGTCAAAGACAAACACTACCTTAGAGTAAAAGGCTGGAAGACAATTTTACAAGCAAATGGTCTCAGGAAACAAGCTGGAGTAGATATTTTAATATCAGATAAAATTGACTTTCAACCCAAAGTCATCAAAAGAGACCCTGAGGGACACTTCTTGCTGGTCAAAGGAAAAATACAAAAAGAAGAACTGTCAATCTTGAACATCTATGCCCCAAATGCAAGGGCACCCTCTTTCGTAAAAGAAACTTTATTAAAACTAAAAGCACACATTGCACCTAACACAATAATTGTGGGTGACTTCAACACTGCACTTTCCTCAATGGACCGATCAGGAAAACAGAAACTAAATAGGGACACAATGAAACTAATTGAAGCTTTGGACCAATTAGATTTAACAGATATATATAGAACATTCTATCCTAAAACAAAAGAATATCCCTTTTTCTCAGCACCTCATGGTACCTTCTCCAAAATCGACCATATAATTGGTCACAAGACAGACCTCAACAAATATAAGAAGATAGAACTAATCCCATGCCTCCTATCTGATCACTATGGAGTAAAAGTGGTCTTCAATAGCAACAGAAACAACAGAAAACCCACATACACGTGGAAACTGAACAACACTCTACTCAATGATACCTTGGTCAAGGAAGAAATAAAGAAAGAAATTAAAGACTTTTTAGAACACAATGAAAATGAAAACACAACATACCCAAATCTATGGGACACAATGAAAGCAGTGCTAAGAGGAAAACTCATAGCCCTGAGTGCCTCTAAAAAGAAAATGGAGAGAGCATACATTACCAGCTTAATGACACACCTGAAAGCCCTAGAACAAAAAGAAGCTATTTCACCCAGGAGGAGTAGAAGGCAGGAAATCATCAAACTCAGGGCTGAAATCAATCAAGTAGAAACAAAGAGAACCATACAAAAAATCAACAAAACCAGGAGCTGGTTCTTTGAGAAAATCAACAAGATAGATAAACCCTTAGCCAGACTGACCAAAGGGCACAGAGAAAGTATCCAAATTAACAAACTTAGAAATGAAAAGGGAGATATAACAACGGAAACTGAGGAAATCCAAAAAATCATCAGATCCTACTACAAGAGCCTGTACTCAACACAACTGGAGAATCTGGAGGAAATGGACAATTTCCTTGACAGATACCAAATACCAAAATTAAATCAGGACCAACTAGACCATCTAAACAGTCCCATAATGCCTAAAGAAATAGAAGGAGTCATAGAAAGTCTTCCAACCAAAAAAAGCACAGGACCAGATGGCTTCAGTGCAGAATTCTACCAGACCCCAATACTCTTCAAACTATTCCACAAAATAGAAACAGAAGGAACACTACCCAATTCCTTCTACGAAGCCACAATTACGCTGATACCAAAGCCACAAAAAGATCCAACAAAGAAAGAGAAAGAAAGAGACCAATTTCCCTTATGAACATCGATGCAAAAGTACTCAATAAAATTCTTGCGAACTGAATCCAAGAACACATCAAAACGATCATCCACCATGATCAAGTAGGCTTTATCCCTGGAATGCAGGGTTGGTTCAATGTACGGAAATCCATCAATACAATCCACTACATAAACAAACTCAAAGAACAAAACCACATGGTCATTTCATTGGATGCTGAAAAGGCATTTGACAAAATTCAGCATCCCTTCATGCTTAAAGTCTTGGAGAGAACAGGAATTCAAGGCCCATACCTAAACATAGTAAAAGCAATATACAGCAAACCGGTAGCCAGCATCAAACTAAATGGAGAGAAACTTGAAGCAATCCCACTGAAATCAGGGACCAGACAAGGCTGCCCCCTTTCTCCTTATCTTTTCAATATTGTACTTGAGGTACTAGCTCGGGCAATTCGACAACATAAGGAGGTCAAAGGATACAAATTGGAAAGGAAGAAGTCAAACTATCATTATTTGCAGATGACATGATTGTCTACCTAAGTGACCCAAAGAACTCCACTAGAGAGCTCCTACAGCTGATAAACAACTTCAGCAAAGTGGCAGGTTATAAAATCAACTCAAGCAAATCAGTGGCCTTCCTATACTCAATGGAAAGCAGGCTGAGAAAGAAATTAGGGAAATGACCCCCTTCACAATAGCCACAAACAGTATAAAGTATCTTGGGGTGACTCTTACCAAACATGTGAAACATCTGTATGACAAGAACTTCAAGACTCTGAAGAAGGAAATGGAAGAAGACCTCAAAAAATGGGAAAACCTCCCATGCTCATGAATCGGTAGAATCAATATAGTTAAAATGGCCATTTTGCCTAAAGCACTATACAGATTCAATGCAATACCCATCAAAATCCAAACTCAATTCTTCACAGAGTTAGAAAGAGCAATTATCAAATTCATCTGGAACAAAAAAAACCCAGGATAGCTAAAACTATTCTCAGCAACAAAAGAAAATCTGGGGGAATCAGTATCCCTGACCTCAAGCAATACTACAGAGCAATAGTGTTAAAAACTGCCATGGTATTGGTACAGGGACAGACAGGAGGGTCAATGGAACAGGACTGAAGATCCGGAAATGAACCCACACACCTATGGCATCTTGATCCTCAACAAAGAGGCTGAAAACATCCAATGGAAAAAAGATAGTCTTTTCAACAAATGGTGCTGGTTCAACTGGAGGTCAGCATGCAGAAGAATGCGAATTGATCCATCCTTGTCTCCTTGTACTAAGGTCAAATCCAAATGGATCCTCCACATAAAGCCAGACACTCTGAAGCTAATAGAAAAGAAACTGGGGAAGACCCTTGAGGACATCGGTACAGGGAGAAAGTTTCTGAACAGAACACCAATAGTGTATGCTCTAAGAGCAAGAATTGACAAATGGGACCTCATAAAATTACAAAGTTTCTGTAAGGCAAAGGACACCATCAAGAGGACAAATTGGCAACCAACAAATTGGGAAAAGATCTTCACCAATCCTACATCAGATAGAGGGCTAATATCCAATATATATAAAGAACTCAAGAAGTTAGACTCCAGAAAACCAAACAACCCTATTAAAAAATGGGGTACAGAGTTAAACAAAGAATTCTCACCTGAAGAACTTCGGATGGCAGAGAAGCATCTTAAAAAATGCTCAACTTCATTAGTCATTAGGGAAATGCAAATCAAAACAACCCTAAGATTTCATCTTACACCAGTTAGAATGGCTAAGATTAAAAATTCAGGAGACAGCAGGTGTTGGAGAGGGTGTGGAGAAAGAGGAACACTCCTCCACTGCTAGTGGGTTGCAAATTGGTACAACCACTCTGGAAAACAGTCTGGCGGTTCCTCCGAAAACTGGGCACCTCACTTCCAGAAGATCCTGCTATACCACTCCTGGGCATATACCCAGAAGACTCCCCACCATGTAATAAGGATACATGTTCTACTATGTTCATAGCAGCCCTATTTATAATTGCCAGATGCTGGAAAGAACCCAGGTATCCCTCAACAGAAGAGTGGATGCAAAAAATGTGGTATATCTACACAATGGAGTACTATTCAGCCATTAGAAACAACGAATTCATGAAATTATTAGGCAAATGGATGGAGCTAGAGAATATCATACTCAGTGAGGTAACCCAGACTCAAAAGGTGAATCATGGTATGCACTCACTAATAAGTGGATATTAACCTAGAAAACTGGAATACCCAAAACATAATCCACACATCAAATGAGGTACAAGAAGAAAGGAGGAGTGGCCCCTGGTTCTGGAAAGACTCAGTGAAACAGTATTCAGCAAAACCAGAACGGGGAAGTGGGAAGGGGTGGATGGGAGGACAGGGGAAGAGAAGGGGGCTTACAGGACTTTCGGGGAGTGGGGGGGGCTAGAAAAGGAGAAATCATTTGAAATGTAAATAAATTATATCGAATAAAAAAATTAAAAAAAAAAGAAAAAAAAGATATATAAGGGCAGGTCTTCTAAGTAGAATTCAAAGACAGAGGACTGAGCAGGTTACAGGAAACCTCTTCATTCCTGGTGAGTTGGTGAGTTGCATGAAATGTCTAAGGTTGCTATGTAAAGGGGATTTCATGTTGCGGAAAGCATGGGAGACAGTGGAGGAGGATTTTTGGTAATTTTTTAGCCTGTATGGGTGTTTGATTGGTCAAGTATAAAATATTCCCTGTATACATGCAGATGATGTTATTTAAATTTAGTAGATGTTTCAAGTCTATCCCATAAAGGTGAACAGTGCAGAGCAGTGACTTGCCTTGATTTGTGCACTCTATGAATGAGCTTTCAAGAGACCTCAAGGGGCTCTATTCTTCATTCTAAGCACATGATTAAATCCTGGGCTGTTCAGAAAGCCTGGATCAATAGATAGTGAGGTCTGTCTATAGGACAAAGGAAAGAACTAACAATGGGATCTCAAGTGACCTTGGGACCAATTGAGGCTCCAGATTGCCTAGATAAGGCATGGTATTGGCATTCTGACTCAAAAGTGTGACATCTTGGATGGTGTTTGGCTGAGCATGCCTTCCTTCATCTAGAATCTGTAACCATTTTGGATGCATGGACCACAACTTTAATCCCAGGACTCAGAAACAAATGGCAAGTGGGTTTTTGTGATTGTGAGACCTGACTTGTCTGTATAGTGAGAATCAGGAAGTCAGGGACATGCACATGGAACCTGCCTCAGTCTCAGAAGAGAACTTTTGGAGAAATAAAGAGGTGTTAGCGCTGGCTGGAAATGTGCATGTCTTCTGGGCAGCAGGGTGAGAAGAGATGCATTTTTTGAGATTGCCCCTAGAGAGTAAGGAAAATTTTTATTTTCTGGATGGAGCCCAAGTTAGGAGGAAATCCTACAGGATGGGTCAGTTCTTTGTTACACACCTTTAGTCCTAGCCCTGCTTGGGAAGTAACAGTTAGACTGATCCTTATGAATTCTGTTTCAGCCTTGTGTTCTGTTTGACTCACATACAGCATAGTTCATTTAGTGAAACTCAGTCACAAAAGAAAAAGAGTACAAAAAACATCTGCGATCTGGCCAGGTTTCTGTTAGGTATTAAGTTGTGGCTACAGACCGGGTGTTACAACAGGGTGTGTATAGCTGCTGGATTCTAGAGGATGAAAGGAGGAGCCTGTGGGAGGGTCCTGGATAGGGAGATCCAATTAAGGCTAAGTCCTTGGTGTAGTACTTCAATATCAGGGGAACTGGCTTAGGTGTACTTGCCTTCTGACATCCAGAGTAATTAGATCATCAATGCTCTTGTTTAGAATATAGGCTGTGGAAAGGGGTCCATTGCAGTGGGACATGTTCCATGGCCCTTGATTCTTTATTTTGACACAGGGTGTCATACTGCAAGGAGGAGAATCTCAGAACATGTTTTTCCAATTATGATAATATTACTTTTTTTTAAAAAAAATATTTACTCTTTTTTACAGTCCATATTTTATCCTCCCACTTCTGGTTTCACATCCCATAAGTCTAGATTCCTTCTCCAGGAGGATGTTCCCACCCCACCCCCTACCTACAAGAATTACCTGCTGATTTGCGGCCTCTAGGCATTTTAGGGTTAGTTACATCTTCTTTGAGGGAGTACAGTCCCACAGTTTTCTGCTGAGTATGTGTTGGGGGCCTCATATCAGCTGGTGTATGCTTAATTTGTGGTTGCCTAGTTTCTGAGAGATCTTGGGGGTCCAGGATAGTTGAGACTGCTGCTTTCTCTCTTCTATCTCTTGTATTCTGCTGGTAATGCTTAATTATTCCAGATCTCATTCCTTGGTTTTCAATGTCCAATTTCCAGGGTTGCCTAAATTTGTTTTTATTATATCTACTTCCAATTTTAGGTCTTGGACTGCTTTAATAAATACGTTCACTTGTTTGATTGTATTTTCCTGTATTGCTTACAGGATTTATGTGTTTCCTCTCTAAGTTCTTCTACCTGTTCACCTGTGTTTTCTTATATTTCTTTATGTAAGTAATTCATATCCTTTTTAAAGGATTCTATTATCTTAATGAGATAAGATATTAGGTCATCTTCCTGACTTTCAAGTGCATTTGTATATTGGACATTGCCTCAGTTTCTCCTTCATCTTTGTCTAGGCAGTGTTTCCCATTAATGAATATATCCATTTTATGTTCTGAACACTACCTCCCTCTCAACCCCACCTGACAGTCTCTATTCTCTTTCTCTCAGAGGGTTCCCCCATGTGTCTACCTTGAACTTAATGCATCAAGTCTCTGCAGGATCAGGTGCATCCTCTCCTGTTGAGGCCACTCAAGGCAGCCTAGGTATAGGAATGGCTCCAGAGACAGCCTATAGCTTCCTCTGTAGTTATTGGTGGACCCACATGAAGACTGAGGTGCACATCTGCTAAATATATTATGGGAGCCTATGTTCAACCCATGTGTGTGTGTGTGTGTGTGTGTGTGTGTGTGTGTGTGTGTGTGTGGTCTTTGGTTGGCTACTGATTCTCTGAGAGCTCCCAAGAGGTCTGGTCCCCAGGTTTTGCCATTCTTCTCCAACATCCACTCTGCTGATTTTATAGGTGTGTGCCAAGTGAGTCTGTTAGTCTCAGTTTCCTTTGCTAACTAATGTGCAGTTAATTTTTCTTTCAATAAAAGTGCTTTCTTGAGTACACTTTGATCTGTCTATTTTATTTGAGACAGTTTTTTTCTGTAACAGCCATTATAGTCCTCTGACTTACTCTGTAGCCAAGGCTGGTCTGGAACTCACAGAGATCTACCTGCTTTGGTGTTCCAAGTGTTGGGCTTAAGAAGTGCACCATCATATCTAACTTGAATTTAATTCAATGTGATCTCTCCTACATCATACCATTGCAAAAATATCAAAACTCTTAGCATTCTGGGACTAGAGCTGGCTTTAACTGAGGGTTACTTAATGTGGGGATGGAGCGATGGCTCAGTGAGTCAGAGCAATAGTTGCTTTATCAGGAAAGCCTGGTTTAGTTCCCAACCTCCACTAGGTGGCTCAGAACCACCAAAAAAAGGAAAAGAAATTGCGGCCACTGATGACAGATTTTTATAATTTGAAGTGCATTTGCGTATTTTCTTTTTTTTAATATTTTTATATTCTATATTCTTTGTTTACATTCCAAATTATTTCCCCTTTCCTGGATCCCTCCTCCCCATATGTCCCATAAAACGTCTTCTCTCCATCCATTCTTCAATCACCTCCCTCCTTTTTTTCCTCTGTACTTATATTCCCCTCCACTGCTAGATCAATCCTTTTCAGGAACAGGACCTTCTCCATACTTCTTCATGGGAGTCATTTGTAATGTGATTTGTGCCTTGGGTATTCAGGGCTTCTGGGCTAATTAATATTCACTTATCAGAGATTGCATTCCATGTGTATTCTTTTGTGTCTGGATTACCTCACTTAGGATGATATTGATATTAGGAGAATCTTTGATCAGATTCTCCAATAAGGGAACGTATCCCAATAGGTTCGGAACACACATATGGCCGAAGATCCCTCCTAGTGTCCAAAATTCCAAATGCCTTCAAGTGCACCGATAGAAACCAGACCACAAAGACTTCAAGAGCCTGCAAGGAACTTACCCTTTCAAACGCATCACACTCCCATATTGACCCCAACAAGTCCAATGCAATCCAGTCTTTCAGTCCCTGAAAGGGACCTACATCAGCAAGAGTTCCAAGGACCGTCAAGAAAATCAGGTATCCAAATGCAACTAGATCCTGTACTGGGCCCAGGTTTACCTACTTTAAAAAAAACCCTCAGGGCATCCAAGTTATCAGATATATAAGTGAAATCTTGTTTCCATGTTCTCATAGGCTCTGTGGTACTGTAAGAGAAATATGGTGACCATCAATCTGGCCCTGTGACTTCAAGAAAGGGGCTGAAGGAACACATTGTGTACTCCAAAAAACAAAAGCACGTGCTGCAAGAACATTTTGAGAAGTGTCAGTCCCCAAACCAGGACCAATGTGTGGAGCTGGCAGAGTTAGTTGGTGTGACAGCGCTGGACATCACGGTCTGCCTCTCTCTTTTCCCTCAATCCAACAGCAAAAATCTACACTTTCCCATCAGGAACTTTAATTTTGTTCTTAAATGCTTAGGGCAGTGATGACAGTTTTAGGTGGTGGATATTTTTGGATCAAATGCTGGAACCCAAATTTTTATCAATCTGGTAGCAATATAGAATATCATTGTTTCCATGCAGGGTCTCAGAAACCTAATCATCAGAGCTCCTGCTAAAACACAGGAGACACTGGCTCAATCTCCCCAGTCTTATGTTGATTGGTCATACACAATCTACCTTATTATAATATCTTAGTCATGCTGAGTTTCCTGCTTCTTTGTTTCTGACATGTGAATCATTGCTATACAAACACCTTTTATCCAAAATCTTCACCTTGTGGTCCTGTTATGGGACAACAGGCATTCTTCTGATGTCTTCTTTCTTTTCCAGATCTGGTTTAAGAACAGCCGTGCTAAGTACAAGCGGATGACTCTCCAGAATATTACAGAAGCTCTGCCAGAGACCAATGGATGTTCTAAAGCTGTTTTTGAATCAACTCACTTTCCTGGTTCCATACCTCTTGTTGCTGCTGAGGATGGAGAGCCCATGTGTTCAGGCATATTTGGTGAGGATTCCATTCCCAAACTCAACTGCATCCAGGAATCTTCTCTGCATCATTATCAGGCCAGTGATGCAGACAGGTGTAGTCAGCAAGATCTGCTTGTTGGCCATGCTCCCATTACAGCTTGGGATTTTGGTCAATCAGCAGCAGTTGAAGCCCAGACTGATCTAGCAGTGACTGAATCTACAGATGTCCTAGAAGCTGCCATCCATTGCCCAGAGTAGGTTCAAGGTTCAGGTCCAACTGCAGAGGAACTCTGGCAAAGAATCCTTGATGACTTTGACAAATCCAAGGACTGACTTACTCTGGATTACACCCCAAATCCAAGTTACATCTCTCAGCTCCTTGACCATTCCAGACATTTATAGTCATGAAGAATTGTGTTATGTACACCCTTCATGTCAGTATTTGTGGGAATTAACCAGGCCTATCTGTAGACGTTGTGTACCACTGTTGTTTATATAGAGGGGTTGTTTCAAAGCAACTGTTAAGTATTCATTCTTCATTGTTAGATTACGTTCTCATTAAATAAAAGGAGAAATCGTTCCTGAAAATAATTTTATTAATTATATTATCCATTTACATTCCAGTCACTATGGCATATGTCCCACTGACCTATAGTTCTTCACCCAACACATTAGATAAAATTTTCCCCTAATATTTTTTAACTTTTTTTCCATTTATTACGATAGATAGTATCACATACTATAATAGAATAGGAGATTAACTCATTAAGAAAGAAAAAAATCAGGATAAAGTGTCCTTTCCGTTTTTGTTTACAGGAAGGAGTCAGAAAATGGAACAAATTAAGATGACTAGGGAAACTTTCTAAAACCTTGCCAACTTAGCTAAAGTTACATAATGTTAGGATTGAAACGATAATTTAGATATTACCTAATTATTCTCTATGTAAAGAAGAGATTCAAAAAGCTATTGAGTATAACATTTCCTTTTTAAATCCGAATGTATTTCAAGAATAGATGAGCCAGAGAAATTCAGAAGAAGGGTCAACAACTGCTTGGGAAGACTGGAAGTGGACCTCACTATAGGCCTCCCTACCCCAAAGGTGGTAAAGTTCCTGTTTCTGCTACCAGTAGTGATTCTGTGCACCAGAGACATTAGGATATCAGCTCTCCTCCTCAGTTTAGGCCATCGAGGAAATACCCACATCAGGAACCCAACTCCTCCCTCATTGGTCAGTCCTTGGAACAAGTGTGTTTCAGCAAAAGCCACATATCAAGGAGCATGAGAGGCAGACATGTAGAGAACTTCCCAGGAAAACAGAGCACCTATCTAGTGATAGGTCTGGCCATTCCAATGTTCCTTGCTGACTTGATGTGTCAGCCAATCCAGATTCTCTCTATGAGAGACCCTCGAGTTTAAACTTTCCTCCTTGACTCAGACCTTCAAATATTTCCCAAAACTCAGAATCTACCTTTCCCTCTGTCAGATCCCATCAGTTATGAACCTTCTTCCTGAACCTAGCCCCTTTAGTAATTCCCTAGAACAGATGGCCATCTTCTTCAAAACTGATGAAGCCTGTGACATCTACCTAATGAATACAAGGTCTAGGAAGCAAAGGAAGCAGAGGAAAAAGAGTATGGCATAAATGAAGATACAAGGCCAGGATTCCTGTGGTTGACTCCCACTCCAAGTTGCCATGTCTTTCTGCTAACCTCTGCCTTTGAGGATATCTTGTCCCAGGGACAGTTTTTTCTCAGTTCTCACTTTCCACGAATCCAAAGCACATGTCTCCAGACTCAGAACCCATATTTTCCACATGGGAAGAACATCACATCTTTTCTCCTCCCAGCTCAAGTACGGTCTCAGACACACAATCAATCTCCATTGCTCAGACCAATGAAAGTCCCTCTCTGTCTCTCTGACTGTCTCTCTGTGTCTCTGTGTCTCTGTCTCTGTCTCTCTCTGTGTGTCTCTCTCTCTGTCTCTCTCTCTGTCTCTCTCTCTGTCTCTCTCTGTCTCTCTCTCTCTGTATCTCTCTCTCTCTCTCTCTCTCTCTCTCTCTCTCTCTCTCTCTCTCTCTCTCCCTCTCTCTCTCTCTTGGTTTTATAAGAGAGGGTTTCTCTGTGCAGCCCTGGCTGTCCTGGAAATCACTCATTAGACAGGGTGGCCTCGAACTCAGAAATCCACCTGCCTCTGCTTCCCAAGTGCTGGGATTAAAGACGTGCAGCACCACTGCCCTTAATGAAAGTCTCTTATGTGAAGCCCTGTTATATATCCAAGCTGCCCAAGGCCCAAAAGGAGGTAGTATTTTAGGTTAACCACCAGTTTCCTTTTTTATTTTTAATGGAATTTATTCTTATTGGTGGCTGAATGAGAGGCATTGGATTACAATTGGGCTAGCCAGTTCCCCAGGAGTATAACAATGATTATAGCATAGTTTGCAAGGTTCCTATTTACAAACATAACAGAGTATCATTAATAGTTTTAGGGATTGGTTCTTGCCCATAGAACGGTTTAAAATTTGTGCTGACAATTGATTGGCCATTGCCTCAGTTTCTCCTTCATCTTTGTCTAGGCAGTGTTTCCCATTAATGAATATATCCATCTTATGTTCTGAACACTACTTCGCCCTCAACTCCTCCTCACAGTCCCTCTTCTATACCCTTTCTCTCATAGGGTTCCCCCATGTGTCTACCTCAAAGCTAATGCATCAAGTCTCTGCAGGATCAGATGCATCCTATCCTGCTGAGGCCAGTCAACGCAGCCTAGGTAGAGGAATGGCTCCAGAGACAGCCAATAACTTCCTCTCTAGTTATTGGAAGACCCACATGAAGTCTGAGGTGTACATATGCTACATATATTATGAGGGCCTAAGTTCAAACCCTGTGTGTGTGTGTGTGTGTGTGTGTGTGTGTGTGTGTGTGTGTGTGTGGTCTTTGGTTGGCCACGGAGTCTCTGAGAGCTCCCAAGAGGGCTGGTCCCCCTCTTTGACATCCTTCTCCAGCATCCACTGTGCTGATTTTATTGGTGTGTGCCAAATGAGTCTGTTACTCTGTTTCTTTTCATAATGAATGTGCAGTTTATTTTTTCTTTAAATAAAAGTGCTTTCTTGAGTACAGTTTGATTTTTCTCCTTTATTTGAGACAGTTTCTTTTTGTAACAGCCATGGTAGTCCTCTGACTTAATCTGTAGTCAAGGCTGGTCTGGAACTCACAGAGATCTACCTGCTTTGGTGTTCCAAGTGTTGTGCTTAAGGAGTGCATCACCATATCTTACTTGAATTTAATTTAATGTGACCTCTTCTATTACATACTATTGCAAAATATCAAAACTCTAAGCATTCTGGGACTAGAGCTGGATTTAACTGAGGGCTACTTATTGTGGGGATGCAGTGATGGCTCAGTGAGTCAGAGCAATAGTTGCTTTATCAGGAAGCCTGGTTTATTTCACCGCCTCCACTAGGTGGCTCAGAACCATCAATTGGGAATGGTATTTCTTTGGAGTCTTAGTCTTCCTTCTGTCTGTAGATTTCCAGGCATGCTTACTCATTACTGACACATATGCATGTAAACACCTACATTTACAACAAAAGAAAAGATTGCTTGTTGATCTTGACTCTTGGAATTTGGTTCCTAATGGGTCTGGAATCCAATATATGCCATAACTCCAGATGCAGGGGCTCTGAATCCCTTTTTGAGGCACAGGGACCCCCACACATGAGACATGCACACTCACAGAAAACTGAATAAAATGCAAATGAACTTGTAGAAAATGAATTAAGTTGGGTGTGGTAGGGCTCACTTTTGTTGTTGTTGTTTTTTGAGACAGTTTTTCCTCTGTGTAGCTCTGGCTGTCCTGGAACTCAGTCTTTAGACCAGACTGGCCTGGAACTGAGAAATCTGCCTGCCTCTGCCTTCCAAGTTTTAGGAATAAAGGAATGCACCACCACCATCAGGCTGGAAAGGCTAACTTTTAATGCCAGGAATTATGATGGAAGGATTCTAATCTACAGGGCAGCCTGTACTTTGTTCCCAAAGCCTGTTTAGCAAAATTAATCCAGGAGTGGTATTACATGCTTTTACCTCAGTATTTGGAGGTAGAGTCAAACTCAAGTGAGTTTGAGACTCTTCCAGAATAGCCAGTGATATGAAGAGTGATGATGTCACACAAAGTGAATATTCATTAGGTAGTATTAAATCAGATTGTAGGTAAAATAGTGTCAATTATTTTCTGAAAGGAATTTTTATAATTACTCTTGGCAGAACAGCTAGTACAATGACAGTTGTTTTGTTTTTCAATTACAAAGATTTATTCATCTTATTTTGTTTTGGAATTTTTGTTTTTCTTGTTTTTTGAGACAGGGTTTCTCTGTGTAACACTGGCTGTCCTGGCAATCAATCTCTAGACCAGGCTTGAATTAAGAAATCTCTCTGCCTCTGGCTCCCAAGTGCTGGGATTGAAGGCACGTGCCACCACCTCCTGGCATTATTTTTGATTTCTTAACATAGGGCTTTTGTATGTAGTTCTAACTCTCCTGGAAGTGCTTATGTAAACAAGACTGCCTTCCACAAATGGAGATCCTCATCCATTTGCCTTGCAGGTAGTGGGATTAAAAGGCTATGTTATGATGCCCAGCCTTACTTTATTTTTACATGTTGTACTGGATGGGTTAGTGTGTGAACTTGACACATTCTTTCACAGAGAAAGGAGCTTCAGTTGGGGAAATGCCTCCATGAGATTCAGCTGTGGGGTATTTTCTCAATTAGTGATCAAGGGAAGAGGGCTGGTTGTGGGTGGTACCATCTTTGGGCTGGTATTCTTGGGATCTACAAGAGAGCAGGCTGAGCAAGCTTGGGGAAGCAAGCCAATAAGTAACATGGCCCCATGGCCTCTGCATCAGCTCCTGTTTCCTGACCTACTTGAATTCCATTCCTGACTTCCTTTGGTGAGCAACAGCAATGTGGAAGGATAAACTGAATAAATCCTTTCCTCCCTAACTTGCTTCTTGGTCATGATATCTGTGCAGGAATAGAAACACTGACTAAGACACATGTAATGCCTCAATCCATGCATGAACATACTTGGTACTTGGCAGGAGTGTGGAGTGTAGGATCCAACAGGACAGTATTATAGGCAGTTGTGAGCCAATTTCTGTGTGCCTGGGACTAAAGTCAGTTCCCCTACAAGAGTGGCAACTGATGCTTAATTACTCTCATGAGTATTAAGCAAAATAGTATTAAATCATATGTGTGTGAATCCTTGACATTTCTTCTAGATGTGTAGTTTCCATATAAATAAAATGTTACCTTGTCTTAATTTTTGCTGTGACAGTGCATTCAAGCCACGTGGAACTCCATGTCCAGGTGCTTCTTTACCTTCTTTTTGCCACCAAAGTTTACATTGGGGAACCTTCTGTTTTATGGGGCTTACTTATGGTAACTGATCATCAGGCTTTGCCGCAAGACCTACACCATCTTACCAGCCCTCTTTTCTTTTTCATTTTTTTTGAGAGAGGGTTTGTCTGTGTAGCCCTGGCTGTCCTGGAACTCAGTCTGAAGACCAAGCTGGCCTAGAACTCAGAAATCCACCTGTCTCTGCCTCCCAAGTGCTGGGATTAAAGGCTTGAGCCATCACTACCTGGCCCTATGGCTTACTTAGAAATTATCAAACACTGAGTATAACAAATGTATCCTACTCTATGTACCATGGTATGTTCTAGTGCAGTTGGATTTAAGGGAATCTACTGTGTTTGTGTGAGTGACTGTGTGTGTGTGTGTGTGTGTGTGTGTGTGAGAGAGAGAGAGAGAGAGAGAGAGAGAGAGAGAGAGAGAGAGAGGGGGGGGGAGAAGAAGAGAGTGAGAGAGAGAGAGGGAGAGAGAGAGAGAGAGAAGAGACAGAGAGAGAGAGAGAGAGAAGAGATAGTTGTTTATTTAAACGTCTATGCTGAGGAGTTGTTGGGGATGCCTTTAAGCCCTGCACTTGGTACATTGAAGAGGGCAGATTTCTCCATTTGAGGCCAGCCTGGTCTACAGAGTGAGTTCCAGGACAGCCAGGGCTACACAGAGACACCCTGTTTCAAAAACCCAAAACAACTACAACAAAAACAAAAAACAAAAAACAAAACCAAAAAGAAAACAAACAAAAAAGAAACAAAAAAACAAATAAGGAGGAGCTATATCATAGGAAAGCCAACAAGAGCGAGTGGTAATAGGATAAATATCAATAAGCAAATGACACTTACTCTCCACTAATTCTGTAAGGGGAATAGCAGATATAGAAAAAGTAGTGGTGTTAACAGTAGGACTCTGAAGAATACCAGATACCAGAGAAGAAAATAAGAAAGCAGTATTACTCCTATTCCTATTAGCACTATTTTTTCTTTTGATCTCTATAGTTTCTTCTTTTGGGCTTATTTATGAACTTAGTAGGTCCTACAGAAAATGTCATAGTCACAATTTTGGTAAAATGTCATTCATCTTGGCACACTCATTTATTCCCAGTCAGAGGCAGGCAATTGCTGAGTTCAAGGCCAGCCTGGTGTGCAGAGTGAGTTCCAGGACAGCCAGGGCTACACAGAGAAACTCTGTCACAAACAAACAAACAAACAAACAAACAAACAAAGAAACAAACAAAAAAGTAATCCATAATCATAATCTTCCTTATAAATCCAAAGTTCGCAATCCTTCCTTTAATCGAGCCTTCTCTAATATTTTTTCCAGACACTGGAATAGGATTACAGAGAAAACTATCACAGGATGCTACTCCTGTCCAGGATACAGACAGCACAGCTTTGGCACAACTAAAACCCTGAAGAAACAATATCCATTGCCATTATAACTAGAACTAGATAGGCCAGGACCTGTTGAAATCCTAGCTACTGTAATTAAATCTCTTTGGGCCTTCCAATAAATATTCCTTGTGGTCTCACATTTCCAAACAGCACAGAAAAAAATCTTCTGCACCTCCCCAACTATGACCAGGGGATCTAGTCCTGCCATCTCAAGGACACATGTGAAAAGAACAAATGCTTAAATGGTCTGTAAGCACTGGATGTCTACATCCCACCTTTCAGATAAAACCTTCACATGACCAAGGATTTGGGGAGCAGGACTCTTTTCCATCATACTCAAGTGAACCTCCAAGGGGTAATTGCTTAGTTAAGTGCCTAAACTGGGAGCTGACAAAGATCCAAACAAGATCAAGCCTCCTGGTGTAAGGAGGGTGGCTTTGAGAATTGATAGAAAACACCTGCTATCCGGTAAGGGCGAAGACTACACTTCAGGTTAATTTAGATGGCTCATAGGGATTCTGAGATGCCTTCATCATTAGTATCATAATCATTAGAGGCTCAGGATCTGTGTCCACTTGGCGAAACAATCTTTTCAGTAGTCATTGATCTCCAATTCCTTTATGTGAAAAAAACACAAACAGGATCTCATTCCCGTATTAAAACAGGGTTGGGTCCATTCCAAAGTATTAGTTAAAGGATCTCAACATGTAACCATGGCATATGAGCTGGAAGTGTCTGGTTTCCAGCGATGATCTACTGCAGACTTACCTTTAGCATCAGTTTACAAAAAATTAAAACAAATAATGCAAAAGCGAGATGTGCTTTTGGTGACCTTGGAAGTTAAAACTCACCCTGTTTTGTTTTCTAAAGCTAATTTTTCAGATACATTCAACAATTCCTTGTCCCATTGGATCATGAGGAATTTCAGTTTTATGTTCAATTCCAAATTCCTTGCAAAATTGTTCAAAGCTGTTTCCAGTGTATGCAGGCCCATTATCTGTCTTGCCAACTTTAGGCAGTCCCTTAGCAGTAAAAGCCTGTAAACAATGAACAATAACCTTTCTAGAAGGTTCTCCTCTTAAAGCAGTTGCAACTAGAAATCCTGAAAAGTTGTCAATAGTCATATGTGCTAAGAGAAAAACTCATATATTTAAGTGCCTCCAACAAGAAAATGGAGAGAGCTTACATTAGCAGCTTGACAGAACATCTGAAAGCTCTACAACCAAATGAAACAAATACATCCAAGAGGAATACATGGCAGGGAATAAACAAATTCAAGGCCAAAATCAACAAAGTAGAAACAAAAAGAATTATACAAAGAATCAACAAAACCAAGAGTTGGTTCTTTGAGAAAATCAACAAGATAGATAAACACTTAGCAGACTAACAAGAAGGAATAGAGGAACCACGCAAATTAATAAAATTGGAATGAAAAGGGAATTATAACAACAGAAACTGCAGAAATTCCCAATATCATCAGATCCTACTACAAAAGCTTATACTCAACAAAAATGGGAAATCTGGATGAAATGGACAATTTTGTAGACACATGCCAGGTGCCAATGTTAAAACCTGATCAGATAAAACATCATAATAGTCCCATAACACATGAGGAAATAGATTCAGTTATTAACAATCTTCCCAAAACACCACCATCACCACCACCACCACAACCACCACCACCACCACCAAAAACAACAACAACAACAACAACAACAACAACAAAAAACACAGGACCAGATGTGTTTGTTGGGAATTCTATCAGTTCTTCAAAGAAGACCTACTACGGATACTTTTCAAACTGTTCCACAAATCAGTAACCCGAGGTATCCTTCACAATTCATTATATGAAGCCACAGTATTGCTTATACATAAACCAAACAAAGATTAAACAAGGAAAGAGAATTGCAGACCAATTTCCCTTGAGAACAGTGATCCAAAACTACTCAATAAAATTCTTTCTGACCGAATCCAAAAACACATCAAAACAGTAATTCACCAGGATCAAATAGGCTTCATCCCAGCAATGCAAGTGTGGTTCAATATATAGAAATCTTTCAATGTAATCCACTACATAAAGAAACTCGAAAAAAAATACCCCACAAGATCATTTAGTTAGATGCTGAGAAAGCATTTGACAAAATTCACTATCCCTTCATGTTAAAAAGTCTTGGAATGATCAGGAATTCAAGGCCTATAGCAAAACATAGTAAAAGCAATATACAGCAAACCAGAAGCCAACATCAAACTAAATAGAGGAAATTTGAAGTAATCCTACTAAAATTATGGTCCAGAAAATGTTGCCCACTCTTTCCCTATTTATTCAATATAGGGACTTGAAGATCTATCTAGAGCATTTAGAGAACAAAAGGAGGTACAGTTTGTAACACTTGTCAAAATGTTACAAACTGGAAAGGAGGTAGTCAAAACATCACTATTTGCAGATGATATGATAGTATACTTAATGCAACCCAATAAAACAACACTAGAGAACTCCTACAACTGAGAAACAATTTCTGCCATGTGGCTGGATGTAAAATTAACTCAATCAAATCAGTAGCCTTCCTCTACTCAAAGGATAAATAAGCTGAGAAAGAAAATAGGGTAGTGACACCCTTTACCATAGTCACAAATAACATTACATATCTTGGTGTCACTCTAAGTATGCAAGTGAAAAATTTGTATGACAAGAATTTCAAGTCTCTGAAGAAAGAAATCAAAGCAGATCTCAGAATATGGAAAGATCTCTTTCATGATCATGCATTGGCAGAATTAATGTAGTAAAAATGGCCACCTTGCCAAAATCAAACTACAGATTCAATGCACTCCCAGTCAAAACTATATAACCAAGACATGCAGAACATATTTATACCTTAAAAACCAGACAGAAACAAAAGTAAGATGGCTACACACATCAAATTATTTAAACCAGACGAAAGGCCTGGTGTGGAAGGCATTCTCTTGGAGACATGGGATTAGGAATGTGATGAAAAATTGTGGGAGGGAAGTCTGGGAGGAAAGTAACAGCTGAACTAGGAAGTAATAAAAGTAAAATATAAAATGTAAAGAAATAAAGGATTACAAACCAAAAAAATTAAATTCATGGGTTCTATAAAATGAGGCTACACCTGGAGTAGCATCAAAGGGTGGGAGAGAATAATGGATTTGAATATTGCAAGTGGGAGGAGCCAAAAGGTGGGAGGGGCTTTGAATTCCAGGTCAGGAGAGATATATAAGGGCAGGTCTTCTAAGGAGAATTCAAAGACAGAGAACTGAGCAGGTTACAGGAACCCTCTTCATGCTGGAAAGGCTCACTTTTAATGCCATGAATTGTGATGGAAGGATTCTATTCTCCAGGGCATCCTGTTCTTTGTTCCCAAAGCCTGTTTAGAAAAATTAATCCAGGAGTGGTGTTACATGCCTTTATCTTCAATATTTGGAGGCAGAGTCAAACTCAAGTGAGTTTGAGACTATTACAGAATATCCAGTGATATGAAGAGTGATGATGTCACCCAAAGTAAATATCCATTAGGTAGTATTAAATCAGATTGTAGGTAAAATAGTGTTAATTATTTTCTGAAAGGAATTTTTATAATTACTCTTGGCAGAACAGCTAGTACAATGACAGTTGTTTTGTTTTTCAATTACAAAGATTTATTCATCTTATTTTATTTTGGATTTTTTTGTTTTGTTTTTGGAGTCAAGATTTCTCTGTGTAACACTGGCTGTCCTGGCAATCAATCTGTAGACCAGGCTGGCCTTGAATTAAGAAATCTCTCTGCCTCTGGCTCCCAAGTGCTGGGATTGAAGGCATGTGCCACCACCTCTTGGCATTATTTTTGATTTCTTAACATAGGGCCTTTGTACGTAGTTCTAACTCTCTTGGAAGTGCTTATGTAAACAAGACTGCCTTCCAAAAATGGAGATCCTCATCCATTTGCTTTGCAGGTAATGGGATTGAAAGGCTTTGTTATGATGCCCAGACTTACTTTATTTTTACATGTTGTACTGGATGGGTTAGTGTGAACTTGACACATTCTTTCACAGAGAAAGGAGCTTGAGTTGGGGAAATGCCTCCATGAGATTCAGCTGTGGGGTATTCTCTCAATTAGTGATCAAGAGGAGAGGGCCCCTCCTGGGTGGTACACTAATTTAATCCCAGTCATTGGGAGTCAGAGGCAGGCAGATTGCTGAGTTTTCTGAGGCCACCCAGGTTTGCAGGGTAGGTTCCAGAACTGCCAGGGCTACACAGAGAAACCCTGTCACAAACAAACAAACAAACAAACAAACAAGTAGTCCATAATCATAATCTTCCTTATAAATCCAAAGTGTCCAAGTCCTTCCCTTAATCCAGCCTTCTCTAACATTTTTTCCAGACACTGGAATTGGGTTACAAAGAAAACTAACCAAGGATGCTACTCCTTTCCAGGATCCAGACAGCGCAGCTTTGGCACAACTAAAACCCTGAAGAAACAAGGTGCATTGCCGGTATAACTAGAACTAGATAGGCCAGAATCTGTTGAAATCCTAGCTACTGCAATTAAATCTCTTTGGGGCTTCCAATAAATATTCCTTGTGGTCTCACATTTCCAAACAGCATAGAAAAAAATCTTCTGCACCTCCCCAACTATGACCATGGGATCTAGTCCTGCCATCTCAAGGACACATGTGAAAAGAACAAATGCTTAAATGGTCTCTAAGCACTGGATGTCTACATCCCACCTTTCAGATAAAATCTTCACATGACCAAGGATTTGGGGAGCAGGACTCTTTTCCATCATACTCAAGTGAACCTCCAAGGGGTAATTGCTTAGTTAAGTGCCTAAACTGGGAGCTGACAAAGATCCAAACAAGATCAAGCCTCCTGGTGTAAGGAGGGTGGCTTTGAGAATTGATAGAAAACACCTGCTATCCAGTAAGGGCGAAGACTACACTTCAGGTTAATTTAGATGGCTCATAGGGATTTTGAGATGCCTTCATCATTAGTATCACAATCATTAGAAGGCTCAGGATCTGTGTCCACTTTGGGAAACAATCTTTTCAGTAGTCATTGATCTCCAATTCCTTTATGTGAAAAAAACACAAACAGGATCTCATTCCCGTATTAAAACAGGGTTGGGACCATTCCAAAGTATTAGTTAAAGGATCTCAACATTTAACCATGGCATATGAGCTGGAAGTGTCTGGATGCCAGCGGTGATCTACTGCAGACTGACCTTTACCATCAGTTTACAAAAAATTAAAACAAATAATGCAAAAGTGAGATGTCATTTTAGTGACCTTGGAGGTTAAAACTCCCCCTTTTTGTTTTCTATCGCTAATTTTTCTGATACATTCACCAATTCCTTATCTCATCGGATCATGAGGAATTTCAGTTTTATGTTCAATTCTAAATTACTTGCAAATTTGTTCAAAGATGTTTCCAGTATAAGCAGGCCCATTATCTGTCTTGCCAACTTTAGGCCGTCCCTTAGCAGTAAAAGCCTGTAAACAATGAATAATAACATTTTTAGAAGGTTCTCCTCTTAAAGCAGTTGCAACTAGAAATCCTGAAAAGCTGTCAATAGTCATATGTGCTAAGAGAAAAACTCATATAGTTAAGTGCCTCCAACAAGGAAATGGAGAGAGCTTACATTAGCAGCTTGACAGAACATCTGAAAGCTCTACAACCAAATGAAACAAATACATCCAAGAGGAATACACGGCAGGGTATAAAACAATTCAAGGCCAAAATCAACCAAGTAGAAACGAAAAGAATTATACAAAGAATCAACAAAATCAGGAGTTGGTTCTTTGATAAAATCAACAAGATAGATAAACACTTAGCAGACTAACTAGAAGGAATAGAGGAACCATGCAAATTAATAAAATCGTTAATGAAAAGGGAGATATAACAACAGAAAATGCAGAAATTCCAAATATCATCAGATCCTACTACAAAAGCTTGTACTCATCAAAATTGGGAAATCTGGACGAAATGGACAATTTTGTAGACACATGCCAGGTGCCAATGTTAAAAGCTGATCAGATAAACCATCAAAATAGTCCCATAACACGTGAGGAAATAGAGTCAGTTATTAACAGTCTTCCCAAAACACCACCATCACCACCACCACCACCACCAAAAACAACAACAACAACAACAACAAAAGCACAGGACCAGATGTGTTTGTAGGGAATTCTATCAGAGCTTCAAAGAAGACCTACTACGGATACTTTTCAAACTATTCCACAAATCAGAAACCCGAGGTATACTTCACAATTCATTATATGAAGCCACAGTAATGCTTATACATAAACCAAAGACCAAACAAGGAAAGAGAATTCCAGACCAATTTTCCTTGAGAATATTGATGCAAAACTACTCAATAAAATTCTTGCTGACCGAATCCAAGAACGCATCAAAACAGCAATTCACCAGGATCAAATAGGCTTCATCCCAGCGTTGCAGGGGTGGTTCAATATATGGAAATCTTTCAATGTAATCCACTACATAAACAAACTCAGAAAAAAAAAAAAACTCCACAATATCATTTAGTTAGAGGGTGAGAAAGCATTTGACAAAATTTACTATCCCTTCATGTTAAAAGTCTTGGAATGATCAGGAATTCAAGTCCTATACCAAAACATAATAAAAGCAATATACAGCAAACCAGAAGCCAACATCAAACTAAATGGAGAAAATCTGAAGTAATCCCACTAAAATTATGGTCCAGAAAATGTTGCCCACTCTCTCCCTATTTATTCAATATAGTACTTGAAGATCTTGCTAGAGCATTTAGAGAACAAAAGGAGGTACAGTGTTACAAACTGGAAAGGAGGTAGTCAAAACATCACTATTTGCAGATGATATGATAGTATACTTATGCAACTCAATAAAACAACACGAGAGAACTCCTACAACTGATAAACAATTTCTGCAAAGTCGCTGGATATAAAATTAACTCAGTCAAATCAGTAGCCTTCCTCTACTCAAAGGATAAACAAGCTGAGAAAGAAAATAGGGAAATGACACCCTTTACCATAGTCACAAATAACATTACATATCTTTGTGTGACTCTAAGATTGCAAGTGAAAAATTTATATGACAAGAATTTCAAGTCTCTGAAGAAAGAAATTGAAGCAGATCTCAGAAGATGGAAAGACCTCTCTCATGATCATGGATTGGCAGAATTAATGTAGTAAAAATGGCCACCTTGCCAAAAGCAAACTACAGATTCAATGCAATCTCAGTTAAAACTATATAACCGAGACATGCAGAACATATTTATACCTTAAAAACCAGACAGAAACAAAAGTAAGATGGCTGCACACATTTAGTTATTTAAACCAGACGAAAGGCCTGGTGTGGAAGGCATTCTCTTGGAGACATGGGATTAGGAATGTGATGAAAAATTGTGGGAGGGAGGTCTGGGAGGAAAGTAACAGCTGAACGGTAAAGTAATAAAAGTAAAATATAAAATGTAAAGAAATAAAGGATTACAAACCAAAAAATTTAAATTCATGGGTTCTATAAGATGAGGCTACACCTGGTGTAGCATCAAAGGGTGGGAGAGAATAATGGATTTGAATATTGCAAGTGGGAGGAGCCAAAGGGTGGGAGGGGCTTTGAAATCCAGGTTTGGAGAGATATATGAGGGCAGGTATTCTAAGTAGAATTCAAAGACAGAGGACTGCGCAGGTTACAGGAAACCTCTTCATTCCTGGTGAGTTGGTGAGTTGCATGAAATGTCTAAGGTTGCTATGTAAAGGGGATATCAAGTTGGGGAAAATTTGGGAGACAGTGGAGGAGGATTTTTGGTAATTTTTTTTAGCCTGTATGGGTGTTTGATTGGTGAAGTATAAAATATGCTCTGTATACATGCAGAAGATGTTATTTAAATTTAGTAGATGTTTCAAGTCTATCCCATACATGTGAACAGTGCAGAGCAGTGATTTGCCCTGATCGGGGCACTCTATGGATGAGCTTTCAAGAGACATCAAGGGGCTCTATTCTTCATTCTAAGCACATGATTGAATCCTGGGCTGTTCAGAAAGTCTGGATCAATAGATAGTGAGGCCTGTCTATAGGACAAAGGAAAGAACTGACAATGGGATCTCAAGTGACCTTGGGACCAATTGAGGCTCCAGATTGCCTAGATAAGGCATAGTAGTGGCATTCTGACTCAAAAGTGTGACATCTTGGATGGTGTTTGGCTGAGCAGGCCTTCCTTCATCTAGAATCTGTAACCATTTTGGATGCATGGACCACACCTTTAACCCAGGACTCAGAAACAAATGGCAAGTGGGTTTTTGTGATTGTGAGGCCTGGCTTGTCTGTATAATGAGAATCAGGAAGTCAGGGACATGCACATGGAACCTGCCTCAGTCTCAGAAGAGGAATTTTGGAGAAATAAAGAGGTGTTAGCGGTGGCTGGGAATGTGCATGTCCTCTGGGCAGCAGGATGAGAAGAGACGCATTTTTTGAGATTGCCCCTAGAGAGTAAGGAAAATTTTTATTTTCTGGATGGAGCACAAGTTAGGAGGAAATCCTACAGGATGGGTCAGTTCTTTGTTACACACCTTTAGTCCTAGCTCAGCTTGGGAAGTAACAGTTAGGCTGATCTTTATGAATTCTGTTTCAGCCTTGTGTTCTGTTTGACTCACATACAGCATAGTTCATTTAGAGAAGCTCAGTCACAAAAGAAAAAGAGTACAAAAAACGTCTGCGATCTGGCCAGGTTTCTGTTAGGTATTAAGTTGTGGCTACAGAGCGGGTGTTACAACAGGGTGTGTATAGCTGCTGGATTCTAGAGGATGAAAGGAGGAGCCTGTAGGAGGGTCCTGGATAGGGAGATTCAATTAAGGCTAAGTCGTTGGTATAGAACTTCAATATCAGGGGATCTGGCTTAGGTGTACTTGCCTTCTGACATCCAGAGTAATTAGATCATCAATGCTCTTGTTTAGAATATGGGCTGTGGAAAGGGGTCCATTGCAATGGGACATGTTCCATGGCCCTTGATTCTTTATTTTGACACAGGGTGCCATACTGCAAGGAGGAGAATCTCGGAACATGTTTTTCCAATTATGATAATATTACTTTTTTAAAAAAAATATTTACTCTTTTTTACAGTCCATATTTTATCCTCCCACTTCTGGTTCCACATCCCAAAAGTCTAGATTCCTTCTCCAGGAGGATGTTCCCACCCCACCCCCTACCTACAAGAACTCCCTGCTGATTTGGGGCCTCCAGTCTTTTTAGGGTTAGGTACATCTTCTCTGAGGGTCTACAGTCCCACAGGTTTCTGCTGAGTATGTGTTGGGGGCCTCATATCAGCTGGTGTATGCTTAATTGGTGGTTGCCTAATTTCTGAGAGATCTTGGGGGTCCAGGATAGTTGAGACTGCTGCTTTGTCTCTTCTATCTCTTGTATTCTGCTGGTAATGCTTAATTATTCCAGATCTCATTCCTTGGTTTTCAATGTCGAATTTCCAGGGTTGCCTAAATTTGTCTTTATTATATCTACTTCCAATTTTAGGTCTTGGACTGCTTTAATAAATACGTTCACTTGTTTGATTGTATTTTCCTGTATTGCTTACGGGATTTATGTGTTTCCTCTCTAAGTGCTTCTACCTGTTCACCTGTGTTTTCTTATATTTCTTTATGTGAGTAATTCATATCCTTTTTAAAGGATTCTATTATCTTAATGAGATAAGATTTTAGGTCATCTCCCTGACTTTCAAGTGCATTTGTATATTGGACATTGCCTCAGTTTCTCCTTCATCTTTGTCTAGGCAGTGTTTCCCATTAACGAATATATCCATTTTATGTTCTGAACACTACCTCCCTCTCAACCCCACCTGAGAGTCTCTATTCCCTTTCTCTCATAGGGTTCCCCCATGTGTCTACCTTGAACTTAATGCATCAAGTCTCTGCAGGATCAGTTGCATCCTCTCCTGTTGAGGCCACTCAAGGCAGCCTATGTATAGGAATGGCTCCAGAGACAGCCTATAGCTTCCTCTCTAGTTATTGGTGGACCCACATGAAGACTGAGGTGCACATCTGCTAAATATATTATGGGGGCCTATGTTCAACCCATGTGTGTGTGTGTGTGTGTGTGTGTGTGTATGTGTGTGTGTGGTCTTTTGCTGGCTACTGAGTCTGGGAGAGCTCCCAAGAGGGCTGGTCTCCAGGTTTTGCCATTCTTCTCCAACATCCACTCTGCTGATTTTATAGGTGTGTGCCAAGTGAGTCTTTTAGTCTC
Source organism: Apodemus sylvaticus (assembly GCF_947179515.1). NCBI lineage: Eukaryota > Metazoa > Chordata > Mammalia > Rodentia > Muridae > Apodemus > Apodemus sylvaticus. Next base: position 194,947,692 of record NC_067472.1, on the reverse strand, counting down.
AGTTTCATTTCCTAACTAATGTGCAGCTAATTTTTCTTTCAATAAAAGTGCTTTCTTGAGTACACTTTGATCTGTCTATTTTATTTGAGACAGTTTTTTTTCTGTAACAGCCATTATGGTCCTCTGACTTACTCTGTAGCCAAGGCTGGTCTGGAACTCACAGAGATCTACCTGCTTTGGTGTTCCAAGTGGTGGGCTTAAGAAGTGCACCACCATATCTAACTTGAATTTAATTTAATGTGATCTCTCCTACTACATACCATTGCAAAAATATCAAAACTCTTAGCATTCTGGGACTAGAGCTGGATTTAACTGAGGGTTACTTAATGTGGAGATGGAGCGATGGCTCAGTGAGTCAGAGAAATAGTTGCTTTATCAGGAGGTTTAGTTCCCAACCTCCACTAGGTGGCTCAGAACCACCAAAAAAAGGAAAAGAAATTGAGGCCACTGATGACAAATTTTTATAATTTGAAGTGTATTTGCGTATTTTCTTTTTTTTTAAAAATATTTTTATTTTCTATATTCTTTGTTTACATTCCAAATTATTTCCCCTTTCCTGGATCCCTCCTCCCCATATGTCCCATAAAACGTCTTCTCTCCATCCATTCTTCAATCACCTCCCTCTTTTTTTTCCTCTGTACTTATATTCCCCTCCACTGCTAGATCAATCCTTTTCAGGAACAGGACCTTCTCCATACTTCTTCATGGGAGTCATTTGTAATGCAATTTGTGCCTTGGGTATTCAGGGCTTCTGGGCTAATTAATATCCACTTATCAGAGATTGCATTCCATGTGTATTCTTTTGTGTCTGGATTACCTCACTTAGGATGATATTTTCCAGATCAAACTATTTGCCTAAAAATTTTGTGAATTCATTGTTTCTAATTGCTGAGTAGTATTCCATTGTGTAAATATACCACATTTTCTGTATCCATTCCTCCTTTGAGGGGCATCTGGGTTCTTTCCAGCTTCTGGCTATTATAAATAAGGCTGCTATGAACATAATGGAGCATGTGTCTTTATTGCATGCCGGGGAATCCTTTGGGTATATGCAGTCTAGATTATATCCCCCTTCTGGTCCACCCACTGAATGTTCCACATCCCATAAGTCTAGTTTCCTTCTCTGGGAGATTGTCCTCACTCCACCCCCTACCTGCAAGAACTCCCTGCCCACTTGGGGCCTCAAGTCTCTTTAGGGTTAGGTACATCTTCTCTGAGGGAGTACAGTCCCACAGTATTCTGCTGAGTATGTGTTGGGGGCCTCATATCAGCTGGTGTATGCTTAAATGGTAGTTTCCTAGATTCTGAGAGATCTTGGGGGGGTCCAGGTTATTTGAGACTACTGCTTTCTTTCTTCTATCTCTTGCATTCTCCTGGTAATGATTAATTATTCCAGATCTCATTCCTTGGTTTTCAATTTCCAGGGTTGCCTATATTTGTCCTTGTTATATCTACTTCCAATTCTAGGTCTCGGACTGCTTTAATAAAAACTTTCACTTCTTTGATTGTATTTTCTGTATTGCTTATGGGATTTATGTGTTTCCTCTCTAAGTGCTTCTACCTGCTCACCTTTGTTTTCTTATATTTCTTTATGTTAGTTATTTATATCCCTTTAAAAGGATTCTATTATCTTAAGGAGATAAGATTTTAGGTTATCTTCCTGACTTTCAAGTTCATTTGTCTATTCAGGGCTTGCTGTGATGGGAGAAGTAGTTTCTGATAATGCCAAAGTTTACTGGCTTCTGTTTCTCATGGTATTACTCTTGCCTCTTGCCATATGGTTATAGGGAGTCTTTCCTGGTTGGGGTGTTTCTGTTTGGGCGTTGCCTTTTTTTGTCCCTAGGTTGACTCAGGGCTCATGGTAGGCCAATTGCCTTGTATGTGGCAAACTTCCTGTGGGATCTTCAGAGGGGCATGTACACTGATGAATTTTTGCCGTGGTGGCAGTGTGTCTTCAGGTAGGCCTTCTTGAAGACCTTTGAATTGTGGGTTCTGTAGAGGGGCAGAGAAGCTGGAGATATGTTGCCCTGGCTGTGACACGTCTACTGGGATGCCTTCATATTGTTGAGTTTTGAGAGGATTAGTCAAGCTGTTGCCCTATGTTTAGCTGTTCACCAGGGAAGCATAAGTACTGTGGGTTTTGTTTCCCTGCATGCAGAAGAACTCCAGGGAGGCTTTCAGACTGTTGATTCAATTTCTTTGCATGCTGCAGTGCCCCTGGGAGGTCTTCAGTCTTTGGTGTCAGTGGTCCAGTTGCCCTGTTTGCAGAATTCCTGGGTTGTGATTTTACTGTGGTGTCAGTTGCCCTACATGCCACAGAAATCCTGTGAAGCCTTCAGTTTTTTATTTTCATGGGCAGAGGCAGACTAGCTAGTAGTCTGTCCCAACAAAATTTGACAGCCAGAAGGGTAGGATATGGAAAATTTAAACATTGGAAATGAACATTGAATTGCCAGCCTACCTGGACTGGTACCCTCTTGTTAATACTGGAGCTAAGTACATGTTTATTTCAATACTGAGAATACTTGTAAGATTTGGAAACAGAGGCAGTTGTTCAGAAAGAATGAAGCTCCTGTCTGATTCCTGCTCTGTAACAGTCCAAACCAAATGCTGGGTAGGCAGGATGGGTAAATCGGTGCTCTCTGTACATTTTCTCATGTGTTTCCTTTGACCAGATTCTCCAGTAAGGGAACGTATCCCAATAGGTTCGGGACACACATATGGCCGAAGTTCCCTCCTTGTGTCCAAAATTCCAAATGCCTTCAAGTGCACCCATAGAAACCAGACCCCAAAGGCTTCAAGAGACGGCAAGGAACTTACCCTTTCAAATGCATCACAGTCCCATATTGACCCCAACAAGTCCAATGCAATCAAGTCTTTCAGTCCCTGAAAGGGACCTACATCAGCAAGAGTTCCAAGGACCATTAAGAAAATCAGGTATCCAAATGCAACTAGATCCTGTACTGGGCCCATGTTTACCTACTTTGAAAAAACCCTCAGGGCATCCAAGTTATCAGATATATAAGTGAAATCTTGTTTCCATGTTCTCATAGGATCTGTGGTACTGTCAGAGAAATATGGTGACCATCAATCTGGCCCTGTGACTTCAAGAAAGGGGTGGAAGGAATGCATTGTGTACTCCAAAAAACAAAAGCACCTGCTGCAAGAACATTTTGAGAAGTGTCAGTCCCCAAACCAGGATCAATGTGTGGAGCTGGCAGAGTTAGTTGGTGTGACATTGATGGACATCAAGGTCTGCCTCTCTCTTTTCCCTCAATCCAACAGCAAAAATCTACACTTTCCCATCAGGAACTTTAATTTTGTTCTTAAATGCTTAGGGCAGTGATGACAGTTTTAGGTGGTGGATATTTTTGAATCAAATGCTGGGACCCAAATTTTTATCAATCTGGTAGCAATATAGAATAGCATTGTTTCCATGCAGGGTCTCAGAAACCTAATCATCAGAGCTCCTGCTAAAACACAGGACACACTGGCTCAATCTCGCCAGTCTTATGTTGTCTGGTCATACACAATCTACCTTATTATAATATCTTAGTCATCCTGAGTTTCCTGCTTCTTTGTTTTTGACATGTGAATCATTACTATACAAACACCTTTTATCCAAAATCTTCACCTTGTGGTCCTGTTAGGGGACAACAGGCATTCTTCTGATGTCTTCTTTCTTTTCCAGATCTGGTTTAAGAACAGCCGAGCTAAGTACAAGCGGATGACTCTCCAGAATATTACAGAAGCTCTGCCAGAGACCAATGGAAGTTCTAAAGCTGTTTTTGAATCAACTCACTTTCCTGGTTCCATACCTCTTGTTGCTGCTGAGGATGGAGAGCCCATGTGTTCAGGCACATTTGGTGAAGATTCCATTCCCAAACTCCACTGCATCCAGGAATCTTCTCTGCATCATTATCAGGCCAGTGATGCAGACAGGTTTAGTCAGCAAGAAGATCTGCTTGTTGGCCATGCTCCCATTACAGCTTGGGATTCTGGTCAATCAGCAGCAGTTGAAGCCCAGACTGATCTAGCAGTGACTGAATCTACAGATGTCCTAGAAGCTGCCACCCATTGCCCAGAGGAGGCTCAAGGTTCAGGTCCATCTGCAGAGGAACTCTGGCAAAGAATCCTTGACGACTTTGACAAATCCGAGGACTGACTTACTCTGGATTACACCCCAAATCAAGTTATATCTCTCAGCTCCTTGACCATTCCAGACATTTATAGTCATGAAAAAGTGTTTTATGTACACCCTTCATGTCAGTATTTGTGGGAATTAACCAGGCCTATCTGTAGACGTTGTGTACCACTGTGGTTTATATAAAGGGGTTGTTTCAAAGCAACTGTAAGTATTCATTCTTGATTGTTAGATTATGTTCTCATTAAATAAAAGGAGAAATCGTTCCTGAAAATTATTTTATTACAATATATTATCCATTTACATTCCAGTCACTATAGCATATCTCCCACTGACCTATAGTTCTTCACCCAACACATTAGATAAAATTTTCCCGTAATATTTTTTAACTTTTTTTTTTACATTTATTACGATAGATAGTATCACATACTATAATAGAATAGGAGATTAACTAATTAAGAAAGAAAAAATCAGGATAAAGTGTCCCTGCCATTTTTGTTTACAGGAAGGAGTCAGAAAATGGAACAAATTAAGATGACTAGGGAAACATTCTAAAACCATGCCAACTTAGCTAAAGTTACATAATGTTAGGATTCAAACGATAATTTAGATATTACCTAATTATTCTTTATGTAAAGAAGAGACTCAAAAAGAGACTCAAAGTCGTCAAAAAGAGACTCAATAGAGTATAACAACATTTCCTTTTTAAGTCCAGATGTATTTCAAGAATAGACGAGCCAGCGAAATTCAGAAAAAGGGTCAACCACTGCTTGGGAAGACTGGAAGTGGACTTCACTATAGGCCTCCCTACCCCAAAGGTGGTAAAGTTCCTGTTTCTGCTACCAGTAGTGGTTCTGTGCACCAGAGACATTTGGATATCAGCTCTCCTCCTCAGTTTAGGCCATCGAGGAAATACCCCCATCAGGAATCCAGCATCTCCCTCATTGGTCAGTCCTTGGAACAAGTGTGTTTCAGCAAAAGCCACATTATTGAGGAGCATCAGAGGCAGACATGTAGAGAACTTCCCAGGAAAACAGGGCACCTATCTAGTGATAGGTCTGGCCATTCCAATGTTCCTTGCTGACTTGATGTGTCAGCCAATCCAGATTCTCTCTATGAGAGAACCTCGAGTTTAAACTTTCCTCCTTGACTCAGACCTTCAAATATTACCCAAATGCCAGAATCCACCTTCTCCCTCTGTCATGTACCATCAGGTATGAACCCTATTCCTGAACCTAGCCCCTTTAGTAATTCCCTAGACCAGATGGCCATCTTCTTCAAAACTGATGAAGCCTGTGAGATCTACCTAAAGAATACAAGGTCTAGGAAGCAAAGGAAGCAGAGGAAAAGGAGTATGGTATAAATGAAGATACAAGGCCAGGATACCTGTGCTTGACTCCTACTCAAAATTGCCATGTCTTTCTGCTATTCTCTGCCTTTGAGGATATCTTGTCCCAGGGACAGTTTGTTCTTAGTTCTCACTTTCCACGAATCCAAAGCCCATGTGTCCAGACTCAGAACCCATATTTTCCACATGGGAAGGAACATCGCAACTTTTCTCCTCCTAGCTCAAGTATGGTCTCAGACACAGAATCAATCTCCTTTGCTCAGACCTATGAAAGTCCCTCTCTCTCTCTCTGACTCTCTGTCTCTCTGTCTCTGTCTCTGTCTCTCTCTCTCTCTCTCTCTCTCTCTCTCTCTCTCTCTCTCTCTCTCTCTCTCTCTCTCTCTCTCTCTTGGTTTTATAAGAGAGGGTTTCTCTGTGCAGCCCTGGCTGTCCTGGAAATCACTCATTAGACAGGGTGGCCTCGAACTCAGAAATCCACCTGCCTCTGCTTCCCAAGTGCTGGGATTAAAGACGTGCAGCACTTCTGCCCTTAATGAAAGTCTCTGATGTGAAGCCCTGTTATATATCCAAGCTGCCAAAGGCCCAAAAGGAGGTAGCATTTTAGGTTAACCACCAGTTTCCTTTTTTATTTTTAATTGAATTTATTCTTATTGGTTGCTGAATGAGAGGCACTGGATTACAATTGGGCTAGCCAGTTCCCCAGGAGTATAACAATGATTATAGCATAGTTTGCAAGGTTCCTATGTACAAACATAACAGAGTATCATTAATAGTTTCAGGGATTGGTTCTTGGCCATACAATGGTTTACAATTTGTGATGACAATTGATTGGCCATTGCCTCAATTTCTCCTTCATCTTTGGCTAGGCAGTGTTTCCCATTAATGAATATATCCATCTTATGTTCTGAACACTACCTCCCCCTCAACTCCTCCTCACAGTCCCTCTTCTATACCCTTTCTCTCATAGGGTTCCCCCATGTGTCTACCTCGAAGCTAATGCATCAAGTCTCTGCAGGATTAGGTGCATCCTATCCTGCTGAGGCCAGCCAATAACTTCCAATCTAGTTATTGGGGGACCCACATGAAGTCTGAGGTGTACATCTGCTACATATATTATGAGGGCCTAAGTTCAAACCCTGTGTGTGTGTGTGTGTGTGTGTGTGTGTGTGTGTGTGTGGTCTTTGGTTGGCCATGGAGTCTCTGAGAGCTCCCAAGAGGGCTCGTCCCCCTCTTTGACACTCTTCTCCAGCATCCACTGTGCTGATTTTATTGGTGTGTGCCAAATGAGTTTGTTACTCTGTTTCTTTTCATAATGAATGTGCAGTTTATTTTTCTTTAAATAAAAGTGCTTTCTTGAGTACAGTTTGATTTTTCTCCTTTATTTGAGACAGTTTTTTTTTTGTAAAAGCCATGGTAGTCCTCTGACTTACTCTATAGTCAAGGCTGGTCTGGAACTCACAGAGATCTACCTGCTTTGGTGTCCCAAGTATTGGGCTTAAGGAGTGCATCACCATATCTTACTTGAATTTTATTTAATGTGACCTCTTCCATTACATACTATTGCAAAATATCAAAACTCTAAGCATTCTGGGACTAGAGCTGGATTTAACTGAGGGTTACTTATTGTGGGGATGCAGTGATGGCTCAGTGATTCAGAGCAATAGTTGCTTTATCAGGAAGCCTGTTTTATTTCACCGCCTACTCTAGGTGGCTCAGAACCATCGATTGGGAGTGGTATTTCTTTGGAGTCTTAGTCTTCCTTCTGTGTGTAGATTTCCAGGCATGTTTACTTATTACTGACACATATGCATGTAAACACCTACATTTACAACAAAAGAAAAGATTGCTTGTTGATCTTGACTCTTGGAATTTGGTTCCTAATTGGTCTGGAATCCCATATATGCCATAACTCCAGATGCAGGAGCTCTGAATCCCTTTTTGAGGCACACGGCCCCCCACACATGAGACATGCACACTCACAGAAAACTGAATAAAATGCAAATGAACTTGTAGAAAATGAATTAAGTTGGGTGTGGTAGGGCTCACTTTTGTTGTTGTTGTTTTCTGAGACAGTTTTTCTCTGTGTAGCTCTGGCTGTCCTGGAACTCAGTCTTTAGACCAGACTGGCCTGGAACTGACAAATCTGCCTGCCTCTGCCTTCCAAGTTTTAGGAATAAGGGAGTGCACCACCCCCATCAGGCTGGAAGGGCTCACTTTTAATGCCATGAATTATGATGGAAGGATTCTAATCTCCAGGGCAGCCTGTTCGTTGTTCCCAAAGCCTGTTTAGAAAAATTAATCCAGGAGTCGTGTTACATGCCTTTATCCTCAGTATTTGGAGGCAGAGTCAAATTCAAGTGAGTTTGAGACTATTCCAGAATAGCCAGTGATATGAAGGGTGATGATGTCACACAAAGTGAATATTCATTAGGTATTATTAAATCAGATTGTAGGTAAAATAGTGTTAATTATTTTCTGAAAGGAATTTTTATAATTACTCTTGGCAGAACAGCTAGTACAATGACAGTTGTTTTGTTTTTCAATTACAAAGATTTATTCATCTTATTTTAATTTGGATTTTTTTTTGTTTTTTTGAGACAGGGTTTCTCTGTGTAACACTGGCTATCCTGGCAATCAATCTCTAGACCAGGCTGGCCCTGAATTAAGAAATCTCTCTGCCTCTGGCTCCCAAGTGCTGGGATTGAAGTCACGTGCCACCACCTCCTGGCATTATTTTTGATTTCTTAACATAGGGCCTTTGTATGTAGTTCTAACTCTCCTGGAAGTGCTTATGTAAACAAGACTGCCTTCCACAAATGGAGATCCTCATCCATTTGCCTTGCAGGTAGTAGGATTAAAAGGCTCTGTTATAATGCCCAGCCTTAATTTATTTTTACATGTTGTACTGGATGGTTTAGTGTGTGAACTTGACACATCCTTTCACAGAGAAAGGAGCTTCAGTTGGGGAAATGCCTACATGAGATTCAGCTGTGGGGTATTTTCTCAATTAGTGATCAAGGGAAGAGGGCTCCTTGTGGGTGGTACCATCGCTGGGCTGGTATTCTTGGGATCTACAAGAGAGCAGGCTGAGCAAGCTTGGGGAAGCAAGCCAATAAGTAACATGGCCCCACGGCCTCTGCATCAGCTCCTGTTTCTTGACCTACTTGAGTTCCATTCCTGACTTCCTTTGGTGAGCAACAGCAATGTGGAAGTTTAAGCAGAATAAATCCTTTCCTCCCTAACTTGCTTCTTGGTCATGATATCTGTGCAGGAATAGAAACGCTGACTAAGACACATGTAATGCCTCAATCCATGCATGGACATACCTGGTACTTGGCAGGACAGAGGAGTGTAGGATCGCCCACGACAGTATTATAGGCAGTTGTGAGCCAATTTCTGTATGCCTGGGACTAAAGTCAGTTCCTCTACAAGAGTGGCAACTGATGCTTAATTACTCTCATGAGTATTAAGCATAATAGTATTAAATCATATGTGTGTGAATCCTTGACATTTCTTCTAGATGTGTAATTTCCATATAAATAAAATGTTACCTTGTCTTACTTTTTGCTGTGACAGTGCATTCAAGCCACGTGGAACACACTATCACCTGGAACTCCATGTCCAGGTGCTTCTTTTCCTTCTTTTTGACACCAAAGTTTACGTTGGGGAACCTTCTGTTTTATGGGGCTTACTTATGGTAACTGATCATCAGGCTTTGAAGCAAGACCTATACCATCTTAGCAGCCCTCTTTTCTTTTTCATTTTTTTTGAGAGAGGGTTTTTCTGTGTAACCCTGGCTGTCCTGGAACTCACTCTGAAGACCAAGCTGGCCTCGAACTCAGAAATCCACCTGTCTCTGTCTCCCAAGTGCTGGGATTAAAGGCTTGAGCCATCACTACCTGGCCCCATGGCTTACTTAGAAATTATCAAACACTGAGTATAACAAATGTATCCTACTCTTTGTACCATGGTCAGTTCTAGTGCAGTTGGCTTTAAGGGAATCTACTGTGTTTGTGTGAGTGAGTGAGTGTGTGTGTGTGTGTGAGAGAGAGAGAGAGAGAGAGAGAGAGAGAGAGAGAGAGAGAGAGAGAGAGAGAGAGAGGAGAGAGAGTTATTTATTCAAACGTCTATGCTGGGCAGTGGTTTGGGATGCCTTTAAGCCCTGCACTTGGGACACTGAGGTGGGCAGATTTCTCCGTTTGAGGCCAGCCTGGTTTACAGAGTGAGTTCCAGGACAGCCAGGGCTACACAGAGATACCCTGTTTCAAAAATCCAAAACAACTACAACATAAACAAAAAACAAAATCAAAAAGAAAACAAACAAAAAACAAATAAGGAGGAGCTATATCATAGGAAAGCCAACAAGAGCGAGTGGTAATAGGATAAATATCATTAAGCAAATGACACATGCTCTCCACTAATTCTGTAAGGGGAATAGCAGATATAGAAAAAGTAGTGGTGTTAACAGTAGGACTCTGAAGAATACCAGATACCGGAGAAGAAAATAAGAAAGCAGTATTACTCCTATTCCTTTTAGCACTATTTTTTTCTTTTTATCTTTATAGTTTCTTCTTTTGGGCTTATTTATGATCTTAGTAGGTCCTACAGAAAATGTCAAAGTCACAATTTTGGTAAAATGTCATCCATCCTGGCACACTCATTTAATCCCAGTCATTGGGAGGCAGAGGAAGGCAGATTTCTGAGTTGGAGGACAACCTGCTCTGCAGAGTGAGTTCCAGGACAGCCATGGCTACACAGAAAATCCCTGTCACAAACAAACAAACAAACAAACAAACAAACAAAAAAGTAATCCATAATCATAATCTTCCTTATAAAGCCAAAGTTTTCAAGTCCTTCCTTTAATCCAGCCTTCTCTAACATTTTTTCCAGACACTGGAATAGGATTACAGAGAAAACTAATCAAGGATGCTACTCCTGTCCAGGATCCAGACAGCGCAGCTTTGGCACAACTAAAACCCTGAAGAAACAATGTCCATTGCCATTATAACTAGAACTAGATAGGCCTGGACCTGTTGAAATCCTAGCTACTGTAATTAAATCTCTTTGGGGCTTCCAATAAACATTCCTTGTGGTCTCACATTTCCAAACAGCACAGAAAAAATCTTCTGCACCTCCCCAACTATGACCATGGGATCTAGTCCTGCCATCTCAAGGACACATGTGAAAAGAACAAATGCTTAAATGGTCTCTAAGCACTGGATGTCTACATCCCACCTTTCAGATAAAACCTTCACATGACCAAGGATTTGGGGAGCAGGACTCTTTTCCATCATACTCAAGTGAACCTCCAAGGGGTAATAGCTTAGTTAAGTGCCTAAACTTGGAGCTGACAAAGATCCAAACAAGATCAAGCCTCCTGGTGTAAGGAGGGTGGATTTGAGAATTGATAGAAAACACCTGCTATCCAGTAAGGGTGAAGACTACACTTCAGGTTAATTTAGATGGCTCATAGGGATTCTGAGATGCCTTCATCATTAGTATCATAATCATTAGAAGGCTCAGGATCTGTGGCCACTTGGCGAAACAATCTTTTCAGTAGTCATTGATCTCCAGTTCCTTTATTTGAAAAACCACAAACAGGATCTCATTCCCGTATTAAAATAGGGTTGGGACCATTCCAAAGTATTAGTTAAAGGATCTCAACATTTAACCATGGTATATGATCTGGAAGTGTCTGGATGCCAGCGGTGATCTACTGCAGACTGACCTTTAGCATCAGTTTACAAAAAAATTAAAACAAATAATGCAAAAGCGAGATGTGCTTTTGGTGACCTTGGAGGTTAAAACTCCCCCTTTTTTGTTTTCTAACGCTAATTTTTCAGATACATTCAACAATTCCTAGTCTCATTGGATCATGAGGAATTTCAGTTTTATTTTCAATTCCAAATTCCTTGCAAAATTGTTCAAAGCTGTTTCCAGTATAAGCAGGCCCATTATCTGCCAACTTTAGGCAGTCCCTTAGCAGTAAAAGCCTGTAAACAATGAACAATAACATTTCTAGAAGATTCTCCTCTTAAAGCAGTTGCAATTAGAAATCCTGAAAAGCTGTCAATAGTCATATGTGCTCAGAGAAAAACTCATATAGTTAAATGCCTCCAACAAGGAAATGGAAAGAGCTTACATTAGCAGCTTGACAGAACATTTGAAAGCTGTACAACCAAATGAAACAAATACATCCAAGAGGAATACACAGCAGGGAATAAACAAATTAAAGGCCAAAATATACCAAATAGAAACAAAAAGAATTATACAAAGAATCAACAAAACCAGGAGTTGGTTCTTTGAGAAAATGAACAAGATAGATAAACACTTAGCAGACTAACCAGAAGGAATAGAGGAACCACACAAATTAATAAAATCGTTAATGAAAAGGGAGATATAACAGCAGAAACAGCAGAAATTCCAAAAATCATCAGATCCTACAAAAAAAGCTTATACTCAACAAAATTGGAAAATCTGGATGAAATGGACAATTTTGTAGACACATGCCAGGTGCCAATGTTAAAACATGATCAGATAAACCATCAAAATAATCCCATAACACCGGAGGAAATAGAGTCAGTTATTAACAGTCTTCCAAAAACACCACCATCACCAACACCACCACCACCAAAAACAACAACAACAACAAAAGCACAGGACCAGATGTGTTTGTGGGGAATTCTATCAGATCTTCAAAGAAGACCTACTACAGATACTTTTCAAACTATTCCACAAATCAGAAACCTGAGGTATACTTCACAATTCATTATATGAAGCCATAGTAATGCTTATACACAAACGAAACAAAGACCAAACCATGAAAGAGAACTCCAGACGAATTTCCCTTAAGAACATTGATGCAAAACTACTCAATAAAATTCTTGCTGACCGAATCCAAGAACACATCAAAACAGTAATTCACCAGGATCAAATAGGCTTCATCCCAGCGATGCAGGGGTGGTTCAATATATGGAAATCTTTCAATGTAATCCACTACATAAACCAACTCTCGTGTGTGTGTGTGTGTGTGTGTGTGTGTGTGTGTGTGTGTGTGAGAGAGAGAGAGAGAGAGAGAGAGAGAGAGAGAGAGAAAGAGAGAAAGAGAGAGAGAGAGAGAGAGAGAAAGAGAGAGAGAGTGAGAGAGAGAGACACAGAGAGAGAGAGAGAAGAGAGAGTTATTTATTTAAACATATCTGCTGGGCAGTGGTTGGGGATGCCTTTAATCCCTGCACTTGGGACATTGAGGTGGGCAGATTTCTCCATTTGAGGCCGGCCTGGTGTACAGAGTGAGTTCTAGGACAGCCAGGGCTACACAGAGAAACCCTGTTTCAAAAACCCAAAACAACAACAACAAAAACAAAAAACAAAAAACAAAACCAAAAAGAAAACAAAAACAAAAAAACAAATCAGGAAAGCTATATCATAGGAAAGCCAACAAGAGCAAGTGGTAATAGGATAAATATCATTAAGCAAATGACACATGCTCTCCACTAATTCTTTTTTTTAATTTATTGATATATTTATTTACATTTCAAATGATTTCCCTTTTCTGGACCCCCACTCCCCGGAAGTCCCATCAGTCCCCTTCCCTCCCCCTGTTTTCCCACCCAACTCTTCCCACTTCCCTGTTCTGATTTTGCTCTATACTGCTTCACTCAGTCTTTTTAGAACAAGGGACCACTCCTCCGTTCTTCTTGTACCTCATTTGATGTGTGGATTATGTTTTGGGTATTCCAGTTTTCTAGGTTAATATCCACTTATTAGTGAGGGCATACCATGATTTACCTTTTGAGTCTGGGTTACCTCACTTAGTATGATGTTCTCTAGCTCCATCCATTTGCCTAAGAATTTCATGAATTCATTGTTTCTAATGGCTGAATAGTACTCCATTGTGTAGATATACCACATTTTTTGCATCCACTCTTCTGTTGAGGGATATCTGGGTTCTTTCCAGCATCTGGCAATTATAAATAGGGCTGCTATGAACATAGTAGAGCATGTATCATTATTACATGGTGGGGAATCCTCTGGGTATATAGAGGGGTTGTTTCAAAGTAACTGTAAATATTCATTCTTCATTGTTAGATCATATTCTCATGAAATAAAAGGAGAAACAGTTCCTGAAAATTATTTTTTTAAGTTATATTATCCATTTACATTCCAGTCACTATGGCATATGTCACACTGACCTATAGTTCTTCACCCAACACATTAGATAAAGTTTTCTCCTAATATGTTTTAACGTTTTTTTTACATTTATTACGATAGTATCACATATTATAACTGAATAAGAGATTAACTAATTAAGAAAGAAAACAATCAGGATAAAGTGTCCTTGCTGTTTGTGTTTACAGGGAGGAGTCAGAAAATGGGGCAAATTAAGATGACTAGGGAAACTTTCTAAAACCATGCCAACTTAGCTAAAGTTATGTAATATTAAGATTCAAACACTAATTTAGATATTACCTAATTATTCTATAAGTAAATAAGAAACTCAAAAAGTTATTGAGTATAACAACTTATACGTGAAATATACAGCACTTTGTTTTCTCAGAAAGCAATAGGGCAGCTCTTAGGCATTTTCTTTGTGCAGTGACTAGAAAATCTTGATATGACTAGGAAGCTTAGCTTTACCATTAAGATGCTGAGAGCTAGCATATAACAGTTTAATAGAGAGGTAATATTTCATGTTTCAGAAGGGAGCAATAATTCTATTTTGGCTTTTATACTAAATGCTATGTATATTTAGGGTGACAATTGAAGCATATTACGTGAAGGTCATTAAGATTTAATGACCATCATTACAGTCTCTTGCAATGCACACACAACTGTATAATGCATTGTGGAATGAAAACAGAGTTGATTAGTTGGATTTTACATACTCACGCAGGGAAAACTTAAAAAATAACTTTCAAATGCAATCATTCTAAATGTACTATGCTGATGTACTAAAATCAAAGTATTCCACAGAACTGAAGCACATGACTAACACCGTGCTTTGTTCTAGGAGAAAGCTGACCAGTTCTCAGGGACAGCTAAGCCTACACCATTTATCCTATTGACCATGGCTTATATAAAAACATCAGGTTCCCAGTAAAGAACAAAGTCTAGGAATGTCAGTAAATCTTTTGAGCGTTTTACATCTTTAAAACCATGCTAAGTCTACACTCCTATCTTAAAATCTCAAGCTGATATCTGATAGAGTGAAGTTCCTGGCTATGATAGAAAATAGAAAGGTCTCCAAGCATCATATTCTCTCCAGCTCCAGGAAAGCATCATGTGAGAAATAGAGAAGTAGCCAAAGAGGAAAGCTGGAAACATTCAGCTGTGATGTGATGCACTGTACAAGGTATTTAAAGTTCAGGAGTGTAGTGAACCATCAGGCTTTTCATAATGCTGGGAGCCATCTGTTTAATAATATGTTCAAAGATAAAAGCAGCAATGATTGTGATGGTAACCATAGTCCCATCTTTTGACAATATATCTGTAACTGAGCATCCTTCAACTCAGGGACCTTCGGTCTCTTGATCTTACAGATGTGGTGGTCAGTGAGAAGGCCAAACAAGGAAAGAGAACTTCAGACCAATCTCCCTCATGAACATTGATGCAAAAATACTGAACAAAATCCTGGCCAACTGAATCCAAGCATGCGTCAGAACTGTAATTCACCACAATCAGGTAGGCTTCATCCAGGGGATGCATGGATGGTTCAATATACAGAAATCTGTCAATATAATTCACTACATAAACAAATTAAAGGAAAAAATACCCACATGGTCAATTCATTAGATGCTGAAAAGCTTTTGACAAAATTCAGCATCCCTTCATGATAAAAGTCTTCGAGAGATTGGGAATCCAAGGCCCATACCTAAACACAGTGAAAGAAATATTCTGCAAACTGGTAGGCAACATCAAACTAAATGGAGAGAAACTTGAGTCAATCCCCCTAAAATCAGGGACCAAACAAGGCTGCCCACTCTCTCTCTCTCTATTCAATATAGTACTTGAAGTCCTAGACAGAGCAATCAGGCAGCAAAAAGAGGTCAAAGGAATACATATTGGAAAGGAAGAAGTCAAACTATCACTATGTGCAGATGAAAGCTTAAATGACCCCAAGCTTTCCAACAAAGAATTCCTAAAGCTGATAAAAAAAAACTTCAGCAAAGTTGTTGGATATAAAATTAACTCAAGCAAATCATTAGGCTTCTTCTACTGAAAGGATAAACAAGAAGAGAAAGAATTTATGGAAATGACATCTTTCAAAATAGTTCAAAGTAATATTTCATACCTAGGTGTGACCCTGCGAAGAAAGTGAAGGGTCTATATGACAAGAACTTTAAGCCTCTAAAAAAAGAAATCGAAGAAATACTAAGAAGATGGAAAGATCTGCAATGCTCACAGATTCGCAGGATCAATATAGTAAAAATGGCCATCTTGCTGAAAGCATTTGACAGATTCAGTGCAATCCCCATCAATGCAATCAGAATTCCAAATCAATTTTTCATAGATCTAGAAAGAGGAATTCTTAAATTCATCTGGAATAACAACAACAACAACAACAAAAACAGGATAGCAATAACTATTCCCCACAACAAAAGATATTGCAGGGGAATCACCATCCCTGACCTCCAACTCTACTACAGAGGATAGTTATAAAAACTGTTTAGTATTAGTATGCAGACAGGCAGGAAGAGCAATGGAATAGGATTGAGGACCGAGCAAATAACCCACACATGTACATTCACTTGATATTTGACAAAGGAGCTAAAATCATCCAGTGGAAAAAAGCCAGCATTTTAAACAAATGGGCTAGATCCACTGGAGGTTTGCATGCAGAAAAATGCAAATTGACCCATTCTTATCTCCTTGTACAACGTTCAAGTCCAAGTGGGTCAAAGATCAATACATAAAATCAGACACACTGAAGCTTATAGAGCAGAAAGTGGGGACAAAACTTGAACACACGGGCACAGGGGAACAGTTTCTGAACAGAAAACCAATAGCTTATACTCTAAGAACAAGAATCGACAAATGGGAGCTCATAAAACGGCAAAGCTTCTGTAAGGCAAAGAATAAAGTCAATAGGACAAAACTTCAACCAACACATTGGGAAAAGATCTTTATTAACCCTAACATATACAAAAATGCAAGAAGTTAGTCTCCAGATAATCAAACAACCCTATTTAGGTTACAGAACTTAACGGGGAATACTCAACTGAGGAAACTCCAATGGCTCTAAAGCACCTAAAGAAATATTCAGTATCCTTAGTTATCAGGGAAATGCATATCAAAACACACTGAGATTCCACCTTACACCAGTCAGAATGGCTAAGATGACAAACTCAGGGGACAGCAGTAGCTGGAGAGGATGCAGGGAAAGAGGAACACTTCTCCATTGTTGGTGGAATTGCAAGCTGGTAAAACCACTCTGGAAATCAGTTTGGCGATTCCTTAGAAAATTAGACATAGTACTACTTGTGGACCCAGCTATACCACTCAGAATGTGCTCTTTATGTAATAAGGACACATGCTCCACTATGTTCATAGCTGTCTTATTTATAATAGCCAGAAGCTGGAAAGAACCCAGATGTTCCTCAACAGAGAAATGGATACAGGAATTGTGGTATATATACACAATGGATTAGTATTCAGCTATCAAAAACAATGAATTCATGAAATTCTTAGGCAAATGGATGGAACTAGAAAGTGTCATCTTGAACGAGGTAACCCAGTCACAAAAGAACGTACATGGTATTCATTCACAAATAAGCAGATGCTAGTCCAAAAGCTCAAAATAAACAATTTATAATTCACCCAGCACAGGAAGCTCAAGAAGAAGGAGGACTTAAGTGAGGGTGCTATGGTTCCTCTGAGAAAGGGAACAAAATCGTCACAGGAGCAACACGGCAGGCAATATGTGGAGCAGAGTCTGAAGTAAAGGCCACCCAGCAAGTGCCCAGGAGGGGATTCATCCTATAGACAGTCACCAAACACTGACACTATGAAGAGAAGTTTGTACCAAAAGAAGCATGCCATGGCTCTTCCATAGGGCCCCACCCAAGCCTTACAAATACAGAGGCAGAAACTAGCACCCAACTATTGGAATAATCTTGGTGTCCCCATCAGAGGATCTGGAGGGTTGCCCGGAGGAGCTGAAAGAGTATATAGCCCCATGGGAAGAACAATGACTTCGGACACCCAGGCACCCCAAGACTCCCAGGGACTGACCATCCACGAAGGCGTGTACATAGTTCCAGCCAAAAATGTGGCAGAGCAATGCCTTGTTGGGCATCAGTGGGAGGAGTGGTCTTTGCTCAGGTAAAGACCCAATAGAGGCTCAACAAAGGAAAATGTACACGGGAGGGAGTTGGGGGGGGTAGGTGGGAGTGTGTTGGGTAAAGGGGCATATACAAGGAGGCAGGAGCTGGGAGGAGGGGTGGGGAATTATTGGGGAGGGGGACTTTTGGGAGGGGGGAAATTGGGAAAGGTTTTACCATTGGCAATGTAAGTGAAGAAGATACTCAATAAAAAAAGATTAAAAAAAAAAAAGAAAAAGCAAGATAGTAATCTTCTTTTAATAAATCCAAAAGAAGATAACCACTCAAACATAAAAATTACATAAAAAATAACAGGGAGCAACAATCACTATACCTTAATATCTCTTAACCTCAATGGACTCAATTTACCAATAAAAAGACATAGACTAAAAGTCTGGCTATGCAAACAGGACACAGCACTTTGCTGCATACATGAAACGCATATCGTTATCAAAAACAAACACTACCTCAGAGAAAAAGGCTGGAAAACAAATTTCCAAGCAAATGTTTCCAGGACAAAAGGCGTGGCAGCAATTCTAATATCAGATAAAATTGACTTTCATCCAAAAGTTATTTAAAAAGACACAGGACACTTCATATACATCAAAGGAATAATCTACCAAGAAGAACTCTCATTCTCAGCATCTATGCTCTAATTGCAAGGGCACCCACATTCATAAAAGAAACTTTAGTAAAGCTCAAAACACACAGTTATAAAGATCAGAAATTTCAGGCCCATACCTAAACAGTAAAAGCAAACCAGTAGCCAACATCAAACTAAATGGTGAGAAAATTGAAGCAATCGCACTAATATCAAGTACTAGACAAGCCTGCCCTCTCTCTCCATATTTATTCAGTATATTACTTGAAGTTCTAAGTAAAGCAATTAGAAAACACAATTCGGTAAGAGGGATACAAATTGGACAGGAAGAAATCAAACTACCACTATTTGCAGATGATATGATAGTATAATTAAGTGACCCCCAAAACTCCACCAGAGATCTCCTACAGCTGATAAACAACTTCAGCAAAGTGGCTGGATATAAAATTAACTCAAACAAATCTTATGCTCCAAGGATAAACAGGCTGAGAAAGAAATTAGTGAAATGACACCTTTCACAGTAGTCACAAATAATATTTCATACCTTGTTGTGACTCTAATCAAACATGTGAAAGATCTGTATGACAAGAACTTCATGTTTCGGAAGAAAGAAATCAAAGAAGACCTCAGAAGATGGAAAGATCTCCCATGCTCCTGGATAGGCAAGATTGATATAGTAAAAATGGACACAATGCAAGAGCAATCTACAGATTCAATGCAATGCCCATCAAAATTCCAACTGAATTATTCATAAAGTTTGAAAGAGCAATTCTCAAATTCATCTGGAATAGCATAAAACCCAGAATAGCAAAACTATTATCGACAATAAAAGAACTGGGGGAAGCACTATCCCTGACCTCAATCAGTACTACAGTGCAACAATGCTAAAAATCATCTTGTATTGGTACAGTGACAAGCAGGTAGAATGTGTGGAGAGAAGGTTTATGGGACATATGGGGAGGAGGAATCTGGGAAAGGGGAAATCTTTTGGAATGTAAACAAAGAATATAGAAAATAAAAATTATATATATAAAAAAGAAAAAGGCACTCATAGAAAACAGGAGATACAATGCTTAAAGCCAGGCATGATGGCATGTCCTTGCAATCCTAGCACTCAGGAGACTGCAATAGAATATCTGAGGGTTCAAGGCCAGCCTGGGCTTTCAATGTAAGACACCGTTTCAAAAAAAAAAAAAAGCGATTTATTTGTTTCCTCTTTAAGTGCTTCTACCTGTTGACCTGTGTTTTCCTGTATTTCTTTCAGTGAGTCATTTATATCCTCCTTAAAGCACTTTATTATCAATATGAAATAGGATTTTAGGTCAGCTTCCTGATTTTGAAGGTATTTCAGGGTTTGTTGTGGTGGAAGAACTGGGTTCTGATAATGCCCACATATACTGGCTTCTATTGCTTATGGTCTTGTACCTGACCACATTTCCAAAGGTATGGCTGCAGACTGAATGTGGCCGCAGGGTGGGAATGTCTGCTGGACCTGAGGGGATGAGAGAGGAGCCTATCGGAAGGCCAAGGTGAAGATTCACTTGAGGCCAAGTCCTTGGATTAGAGTTTCAATACCAGGGTCAGCCTTTGGTAGATGTAAGAGCCTCATGATTTGTCTAATTTGACCACGAGTGCTCTAGTGTAGATTAGAGTGGGAAGAGGTCACTTGATGTTTTCTCTTCTATGGCTCTTCAATTTTTGGTTGGAGTCAGAGAGTCAAGAAGAATGGAAGAGGATCTGTGATTTTTTTTTTTTTGTTGTTTTTCTGAGAGAAGGTTTCTCGGTGTGGCCCTGGCTGTCATGGACCTCACAGTGTAGTACAGGCTGGTCTTGAACTCAGAAAACCTCCTCCCTCTGTCTCCCAAGTGCTGGGATTAAAGGTGTGTACCACCACTGTCCGACTGTGACTCTTTAAAATGTTAAATTATTTATTTGCACCCCCTTACCCACATGCACAATCCCCACAGCCATCTCCCATCCCCCAGCCCCTTCTTTTCAGAGTGGGCGAGAAGTCTCACCCAATCAGGCACTTCAAGTCTCTGTAAGGCTAAGCATTTGTTCTTCCACTGACACAATACAAGGCAGTGCAGCTAGAAGTAGATATCCCATATACATGCAACAGTTTTTGAGATAGCTCCTGCTCCAGTTGCTCCAGAACCTGTGAAGATCAGCCTGAACATCTGCTACATAAGTTCAAGGAAGGCTAGGTCCTATTTATGCATGCTCTTTGGATGATGGTTCAGTTCCTGAGAATCCCAAGGGTCCTGTGAAGCTTTCTTCACATCTACTGAGGATTAAATTTACCGCAAAATTGAAAGCAAATTTAACTAAATAGGTTCTTGTAAGGCTTTATCTAGGTGAGAATTTATGTATGATTGTGTGAGATCAACCTCAATATTTTCTGAAAAGAAAAAAAAGAAAAAATTACAAAGTAGACTGAAAGAAATACTGTGTCTCTGAGAGTCTTTTAGTTAAGTTGGCTAAGGGTTTGCCAACCTGGTTGAGCTCTTGGTTTTGTTGATTTTTTTTTTAATTTTTCCTCTTTCTTCCTTTTCTTTTTTTAGAAAAGATTTATTTATTTTATGTATGTGAGTACATTGTAGCTGTCTTCGGACACCAGAAGAGGGAATCAGATTCCTTTACAGATGGTCATGAGCCACCATGTGGTTCCTTGGATTGAACTCAGGACCTTTGGAAGAGGTCTTAAACACTCAGTCATCTCTCCAGCCCTTCCTCTTTCTAATTGCTTGATTTCAGCCCACATCCAGGTCCTCCATCATGGAGTTCTTCACCCCTCCTCACCTTTGACTCTGAAAAAGTGCTCCCCACCTTATGCTCCCCTCACCCACTCACCCACCTATTCCCACTTCAATCCCTCCAGGGTTCTAGGACTTTTAAACTTTGGGGGAGGACATTCAATTGCTAGCCTCCCTAGGCTGACAGACTCATATTACCACATGAGCTATTTGCAAGCTTATTGCAATGTTGAGAATACTTAAGAAGCATGGGAGGCACTGGCAGGTGGTCAGAAAGAGTGTGGCCCCTGAATAATCCCTGCTCTATAATAAGTCCACAGCTTGTGATGGGTAGGCATGATGGGTGGTCTCTGGAACTTTTCTGATATTTTTACCTTTTTCCATGTTCTCCTCTAAGAACATACTCCAATAAGATCAGAACCCATCTAAGTCCCAAGGTCTGTCCTTGCATTTAAGATTCCAAATGTCTTCAAATGCACCCACACAAACCAGTTCCCAAATGCCTCAAGAGCTTGCAAGGAATCTGCCTTTCCAAGTGAGTCCCCTAGAGACTCCAACTTGTCCAATGCAATCAAGTCATTCAGTCCCCGAAAGCGACCTCTGTCGACAAGATTCCCAAGGTCCATCAAGAAGATCAATTATCCAAATGCAACCAGGTCCTGTAATGGGCCCAGGTTTTCCAATTCTCTATGAGTTGACAGTCACCCTGATACCTACACCACAGAACAATTTAATGAAGAAAGTTTCAGATCAATTTCCCTTATGAACATTGATGCAAAAATACACCACAATATACTAAGTCCCCCAATCAAAGAACACATCAAAGAAATCATACACTATGATCAAGTAGTCTTCATCCACCAGATACAGGGAGCTGCTTCTAAATATCAAAATCCACCAAGGCAAACCACCACATCAACAAACTGAAAGAAAAACAAATCACATGATTGTTCTAGTAGATACTGAAATAGATTTTGACAGGAAAAATCCAATATTAGTTCCTTTAAAAGTCTTCTAGAGATCAATGACAAAAGATGCATAGCTGAAGTATGGGGTTTTTAATTTTTTTGTTTGTTGTTTTGAGACAGTATTTTTCTCAGTGCCACTGGCTGTCCTGGAATTCACTCTGTAGGCCAGATTGGCCTCGAACTCAGAAATCCACCTGTCTCTGCCTCTAAGTGCCCTTGAAAGAGACCTCCATCAGCAAGAGTCCCAAGGTCCATCAAGAAGATCAAGTATCCAAATGCAACGAGGTCCTGTAATGGGTCCAGGTTTACCAATTCTGAGAAGCCTCTTAGTGCATCCACATCATCAGATACCTTCAAGATCCTCAGTGAGATCTAATTTCCAGGTTCCTTTGGGACCTATGGTACTGTCACCTAATTATGGTTACCGACAAAAGAGACTCTGGGCTCCAAGGAACCATCAGAAAATACTCACTGTATACACCAGGGAGCAAAAGAACCTGCTGTAAACATATTTGGCTAAGTGCACATACCCAAAACGGGAGGAGCAGGGGGGGGGGGCGGACTGGCATTGTTGATTGGTTTGACAGCACATGAGATCCAGGTATGCCTCTCTTCGCTGTCTCTGACAGCCAAAATATCCAATCCCCCCTCCCCCTATCAGACTCCTGAGCTCTGTGCTCTTTAATGTTAGGGACAGTTGTGGAAGTTGAATATACATGCATCAAGAGCTGGACCTCACATTCTGCTTCAACCCAGGTAGGAATATGGATGAATATTATTATCCTGTAGGGTCTCAGAGACCTAGACCTCAGAGCTCATAGTACAATACAGGACACACTAACTGAATCTTCTCTAGGCTTTTGGTGTCAGGTCATATTCATTCTATCTTACTACAATCCCTTAGGGATCTAGACCTTCAGACTTCTCTGTTGTGGACTCATGCAGTATTGCTGCAGAAATTCCTTTCAATCCAGAAGCTTCACCTAGTGACAAGTTGGGGGCACACAGGTATTCCTTTGATGTCTCCTTTGTTTTTCAGATCTGGTTCAAGAACACCCGGGCTAAGTCCAAGTGGAAGAATCTCAAGAATATCCCAGCAGCACCTCCAGAAAGAAATGGAAGCTCTGAAGCTGTTTCTGAGCCAACCCATCTTCCTGGTTCCTTACCTGTAATTGCTTCTGCCAATGGAGACTCCATGGGTTCAGGCACATTTGGTGAGGATTCCATTTCCAACCTCAACTGCAGCCAGGGATGGTCAAGCTCAACTTCAGCCATCGTGATCAAGCCTGTGATGGTGCCAGGTGTAGTCAGCAAGAATACCTGCTTGATGACCATGCCCCTGTTAGGGCTGGTGACTCTAGTCAATCAGTAGCAGTTGAAGTCCAGACTGGCATAGCAGGATCTGGAGCTTCAGTAGCCATGGTAGCATCCACTCAAGGTACAGAGGATGCTCAAGATTCAGGTCCATCTGCTGAGGGGCTCTGGCAGTGGATTCTTGAAGACTTTGAGGAGTTGGAGGATCGGTACAATTGTAGATACCACCACACCATTCCATAAAACACCTCTCTCCCCTTGATTCATTCAGGCCTTTATAGAAAGGAAGAGGTGTGTTAGTATATTTGAGAGGTGTGTTAGTATATTTGGGGAAATTAAGCAGTCCTATCTGTAGTAGTTTCATGTCACTAGTTTATATAATGGGATTGTTTAAAAAAAAAAAAACAAAGGAAACTATTCTCTCCATATTGTTGAATTATATGTTCTTTAAATGAAAGAAAAAAAACATGTTGAAAAATAAAAATAATGTTTTTTCCAGTCTTTCTCCCTAAATATTTTTACATGTGAATGCCTGCAGTGCATGTATGCAACTGTCTTGTAGTTGGAGACTCAAAGTGTATAGTATCTCTTGGAGTGAAACTATAGAGTGGAGGTCTTACATGTGTGTTTGGAAATGGGCTCACATCTTCATCAAGATCCACTGCTGCTCCTAAGCAATGAGGTCTCATGGTCATTGTTAACTGTACAGCAATTTCAAGGACAGTTTAAGGTACACCAGGCCCTACCTGAAACAAAAGTATTGATAAGAAACTTTTCACTAGAAAATGCATTGGTCAAGTCTAGCTTAGTATGACGCTTTCTTGTCTTTGGCTTATACCAAGAGCAGTTGCTGGACCAGTGTCTTTGCAGAGGCCAAAGAAGGTTGATAAAGCCTGGGCAGTGGTGGCATAGGCCTTTATTTGCAGCACTAGGGAGGCAGAAGGAGTTCTGCTTCTGAGTTTGAGTCAAGCTTGGTCTATAGAGGATATTGGAGCACAGCCAGAGCTACTCAGAGAAACTCTTCCTAAAAATATTAAGTATAGAGAGACACAGAGACTCACACAACACACACACACACACACAATGAGAGATAGAGAGAGACAGAGACACAGAGAGAAAGACACAGAGAAAGACAGAGACACAAAAAGAGAAACAGATCTAGAGACAGAGAAGGAGATAGAGACCAGCAGAGACAGAAAGACAGATTTAGACACAGACAGACAGACAGAGCAAGAGACAGAGGTATGGTTTCAATACATGGAAGCAGGATAATACGTTCTCTGAGGAAACAAGGTTTATAAAAAGAAACCAATTAAATATGCATTTAGAGCAAAATGCCACCATGAAATACTAAAGGGTACAGTAAAAGCTCACTCAAGGGATGTTGGCCTCTAATCACAACATTTGTTGGGCAGTAGAATGAGAAATTTAGTCAACCTCAGTCATCCAGTGAGTTTGGGATCAGCCAGGAAAAAAAAGTCAGAAACTGGGGTTATGGTACAGACCAAGAACTTGTCATCATCTTTGAATGACTGAGGTTTTTTTTTTCTTTTTTGTTTTTTTGAGACAGGGTTTCTTTGTGTAGCCTTGGCTGTCTTGGAACTCACTCTGTAGACCAGACTGGCCTCCAACTCAGAAATCTGCCTTCCTCTGCCTCCCAAGTGCTGGGATTAAAGGTGTGTGCCACCACCGCCTGTCCAGCGTTTTTTTTCCCCTTAAAACTATTTAGCTTAGGGATAAACTAGGAGCAGAAACCCAGGCACCGAACTGCTGAAGCCTTGAGCTCTCCATGCCTTTTGGGAATCTAGGTAGATACCACAACACATACAGAGTATTTGAGGGGTCATTTAGAAATTGTGAAAGGCCCAGGAAGAAGAATGGTTGAATAAGGGAGCTAACAAGGTAGTTGAAGACTGAACAGGCTGCCGTCCTGTAAGAATGGGTGCATAGTAAGAGGAAAGTAATTGTCAAGAACCCTGGAAGCCGAGTGAGTATATATCCATTTCCTGAGAAAATGACTGACTAGTGAGGCCACAATTTCTTCTGGGCTGGAGTCTCATGAAGGAAATGCCAATTTTCCCTTACTTTCCAATTCATTTACATCACAAATGATTTCCCACTTCCCAGTTACCCCTCCAACAACCCCCCATCCCACATCTGCCATGCCAACTCTTTTGTCTGTATGAGGGGCTCACAACCATCTTTAATGGGATCTGTTGCCCTCTTCTGGACTGTCTGAAGACAGCTACAGTGTACTTATGTATCATAATAAATCTTAAAAAAATCAATTTAGAGAGTTCTTTTTTTCCTTCCTCCTCTTTTCCTTTCCTCGAGAGTTCTAATACTAACAAATAATGTGTACATTTAAAGATCCTGGGGGTGGGGTGAGAAGCAAACATGCCCAAAGGCGTAAACAGCAGAAAATAATCAAACTCAGGGCATAATTGTCAATTGGAAACAAAGAGATCAATACAAGGAATCATCAAATCCAAGAGCTGGCTTGGGAGAAAATCAGCAATATAGACAACCCCTGAGCCAACTACTAAAAGGCAGAGACAGGATCCACATGAACACAATCAGAAATTAAATGGGAGAGATAGCAATGGATACTGGGGAAATTCAAAGAATCATTAGGTCTCACTACAAGTCTGCACTCCAAATAAGTGAAAAATCTAAATGAAATGGATGATTTACTAGATACATTCCATTTGCCAAGTTAAGACAATGTAAACTATCCAAGGAAACAAAAGTAGTCATTTACAGTCTTTTAACTGAATAAAATCTAAGGGCCAAGGTAGTTTTAGCACAGAATTCTGTCAGATTTTCAAAGAAGAGATAATATCAAACCTCTTCAAAGTATTGCACAAAACACAAAAGGAACATTACCAAAGTAACTCTATGAGGTAACAGTCACCCTGATACCTAAACCACAGAACAATTTAAGAAAGAAATTTCAGATCAATTTCCCTTGATGCAAAAATACTCAGCAAAATACAAAGTCAACCAATAAAAGAACACATCAAAGAACTTACACACCATGTACAAGTAATCTTCATCCACCAGATGCAGGGAGCTGCTTCTAAATATCAAAATCCATCAATGCAATCCACCAGATCAACAAACTGAAAGAAAAAAATCACATGACTGTCCAATTAGATGCTGAAAAACCCAGGTTCTTCTGTTTAACCAGGTCTCCCAAAGGGATCACATTTCCAGGAAATATAAAGATCTCTAGTTCTCTAAAACTTCCATTCATCATCCAGTCCTACAAATGATGTGAGGATGCTCTGTCCTTTCCAGTAACAAATTCTCCAATTTTCCAGTCAATTTCCTGCAGACCTCCAGAATTCTCCAGGTGCCTCGGGTCTACCAAGTCAACAATGTCTCATGACTTTTCAAATCGCTTTAGGGTCACAAGATCCAATGATCCAGGAACACAGAAGAAGAAACGAAATGTGCTTTCCAAAGAACAAATGCTAGTCCTGGGAAAACATTTTGAAAACAGCAAGTACGTGAGCCAGGAACAGTGCAAGACACTGGCTCAAAGGCTTGGCATGAAAGAGAAACAGATCAAGGTATGCTCCATTTTGTGTTTCCCACCCTTATATTCAGCCCCTCCCCCATGAGACACTTGTACACTTTTGACAATGGCATTTTGGTGCCCATATACTGCTTTGGGTTTCTTGCCCCAGTTCTAGGTTGGAGAATATTGTGGTAAAGGTATATCCAAGGCTGGATTTGCATCTCCCTTAGGCTCAATGCAGAATTCTGGTGCATGAAGGAGGCATGCTGGTATCACACAGTGTCAGTGAATCTTAGCGACTCCAAAGAGGTGCTTCCTTCATCTGTGGGCTTCATGTCCAGGTTTTCCAGCCTTTATGCCTTTGTGTCCAGGTTCCTTAGAGTTCTGTGACAGATGGTATGTAGAAACCAAGGCCCAGGGTTTTGTTTTTTTTTTTTTTTTTTTGGTATAGAATAGAGCTTTTTCAGGGCAGAGGATGGGAGTTAATGGGGTAGTAGAGGCAGAGAAAGGCAGAGAGAGGGAGAGAGTAAAGAAGTGGAGGCTGGCCATGACCAAGTGGAGAGAGGGGGAGGGGAGGAGAGCCCAGAGAGGAGAGAGGTGAGAGTGAGAGAGGTAAGAGAGAAAAACAAGGCCCAGGTTTTTCACCCAGCATCTTCAGATTAAGGACCCAGAGGGTTCAATTGACCTCCTGTTTTTGGACAATTGTTTATTTGTATGTTTATTTATATTCCTTCTTTTTATTTAACAATTTTAAAGATTTATGTATCAATTATATGTAAGTACACTGTAGCTATCTTCGGACACACCAGAAGAGGGCGTCAGATCATGTTATGGATGATTGTGAGCCACCATGTGGTTGTTGGGATTTGAACTCAGGACCTTCAGAAGAGCACTCAGTGCTCTTAACTACTGAGCTGTCCTCCATCTCTCCAGCCCTAATCATTTTTTTTCCTGAGACAGAGTTTCTCTGTGTAGCCCTGGCTGTCCTGGAACTCACTCTGGAGACCAGGCTGGCCTCGAACTCAGAAATCTGCCTGCCTGTGCCTCCCAAGTGCTGGGATTAAAGGTGTGTAGTACCACTGCTTGGCTCTATTTTTTAACCTCTCTCTCTCTCTCTCTCTCTCTCTCTCTCTCTCTCTCTCTCTCTCTCTCTCTCTCTCTCTCTCTCTCTCTTTCTCTCTCTCTCTCGTTATTCAATATAATTTTATAAATTTCAAATGATTTCCCCTTTTCTAGCCCCCCACTCCCCGAATGTCCCGTGAGCCCACTTCTCTCCCCCTGTCCTCCCAGCCACCCCTTCCCACTTCCCCGTTCAGGTTTTGCCGAATACTGCTTCACTGAGTCTTTCCAGAACAAGGGGCCACTCCTCTTTTCTTCTTGTACCTCATTTGATGTGTGGATTATGTTTTGGGTATTCCAGTTTTCTAGGTTAATATCCACTTATTAGTGAGTGCATACCATGATTCACCTTTTGAGTCTGGGTTACCTCACTTAGTATGATGTTCTCCAGCTCCATGCATGTGCCTAAGAATTTCATGAATTCATTGTTTCTTATGGCTGAATAGTACTCCATTGTGTAGATATACCACATTTTTTGCATCCACTCTTCTGTTGAGGGATACCTGGGTTCTTTCCAGCATCTGGCAATTATAAATAGGGCTGCTGTGAACAAAGTAGAGCATGTATCTTTCTTACATGGTGGGGAATCCTCTGGGTATATGCCCAGGAGTTTTTTTTTTAATTTAATTTTATTTTTTTTATAACCTCTCTTTTTTAAAAAATATTATTTACTTATATTATATGAGCACACTGTTGCTGTTTTCAGCCACACCAGAAGAGGGCACCAGATCCCACTATAGATGGTTGTGAGATACCCTGTGATTGCTAGGAATTGAACTCAGGACCCCTGGAAGTTAGTGCTCTTGACCTCTGAGCCATCTCTCCAGTCCAGGATGATAAATATTCTAGTTCCATCTATTTGTCTGCAAAACTCAGGATGTCCTTATTTTTAATACCTGAGTAGTAGTCCATTGTGTGAATAAACTATATTTTCTGTGTCCATCTTTCTGTTGTGGGATATCTGGGTTGTTTCCAGCTATCACAAACAGGGCCACTATGAACATAGTAGGACATGTACCCCTGTGTCAAGGTGGGGCATCTTTTGGGTATATTCCCCAGAGTGGTATTACTGGGTCTTCAGGTAGATCTATTTCCAATTTTCTGATGATCTTCTAGTTTGATTTCCAGAGTGGTTTTACAATTTGCAATCTCACCAGCAATACAGGAGTGTTTCTTTTTCTCCACATCTTCAACAACAAACATCATCACCTGTTGTTTTGATCCTAGCCATTCTAATTGGTGTAAGGTGGAATCTCAGAGTCCTTTTGATTTGCCTTTCTCTGATCATTAAGGACTTGGAACATTTCTTTTGGTGCTTCTCAGCCATTTGAGATTCCTCTGTTGTGAATACTCCATTTTTTGATCGAGTTGTTTGGTTTTCTGATGGTTAACTTCTTAAGTTCTTTATATATTTTGGATATTGGCCTTTATGGGATGTGGGGTTAGTGAAGATTTTTTTCCCAGGATCTGTAGGTTGCCAATTTGTCTTATTGACTATGTCCTGTGCCTTACAGAACCTTTCCAGTTTCATGGGGGTCCATTTATCAATTCCTTCTTGATCTTAGAGCATGAGCCATTGGAGTTCTGTTTAGAAAGTTTTCCCTTGTGCCAATGAGTTCAAGGCTCTTTTTCACTTTCCCTTCTATTAGATTCAGCATATCTGGTTTTATTTAGAGGTTCTTGATTCACTTGAACTTTGAGCTTTGTGCAAGGTGACATATATGGGTCTATTTTCATTTTCCTACATACAGACAGCCAGTTAGACGAGCACCATTTATTGAAGATGTTTTCTTTTTTCCATTGCATATTTTTGTCTTCTTTGTCAAAGTTCAAGTGTGCATAAGTGTGTGTGTGTGTGTGTGTTTTTTTTCTGGGTCTTCAATTCTATTCCACTGATCAATGTGTCTGTCTCTGTACCAGTACCATGCAGTTTTTATCAATATTCCTCAGATGTAGAGCTTGAGGTCAGGGATTGGTGATTCCCCCAGCCACTCTTTTATTGTTAAGAATACTTTTTGCTATTCTTATTTTTTGCCTTCCTTTACAGATGAATTTTGGAATTACTTTTTCAATGTCCTTTTGAAATGAGTTTGGATTTTGTTGAGGATTGCATCAATTTGAGTAGGACTTTGGTAGGATGGCTATTTTTTACTGTGTTAAATCAGCCAATCCAGAAGGATGGGAGATCGCTCCATTTTCTGAGATCTTCACTTTCTTTATTCAGAGATTTGAAGTTATTGTCATACATATCTTTCATTAGTTTGGATAGAGTTATTCTAAGATACTTTATATTATTTGTGGTTATTGTATAGGGAGTTGTTTCCCTAAATTTTTCTCAGCCTGTCTATCACTTGTATAAAGTAAGGCTATTAATTTATTTGAGTTAATTTTATATCTGGCCACTTTGCTGAAGTTGTTAATCAGCTGGAGAAGTTCTCTGGTAGAATTTTTGTGGTCGCGTATGTATACTATCATATCATTTGCAAATAACAATACCTTTAATTTTTTCTTTGCCAATTTGTATCCCTTCAATCTCTCTTTTTTTGTCTTATTATTCCAGCTAGCACTTTGAGTACTATATTAAATAGATATGGGGAGAGTGGGCCTCATTGCCTTGTCCCAAATTTTAGTGGGATTGCTTCAAGCATTTCTCCATTTTACTTGATAGTGGCTGTTATTTTACAGTAAATTATCTTTATTATGCTTTATTATGGTTAGGTGTGGACCTTTTTTTGTTGTTGTTTGTATGTTTGTTTGTTTTTTGATTTGGTTTTTTCGAGACAGGGTTTCTCTGTTTAGCCCTGGAGGTCTTAGACCTCACTCTGTAGACCAGGTTGCCCTTGAACTCAGAAATCCACCTGCCTTTGCCTTCCAGAGTGCTGGGATTACAGGAACGCACCACCACAGCCTGGCCCATGATCTCTTAAATACTTTTAATATGAAGGAGTGTTGTATTGTGTCAAATGCTTTTTCTACATCTAAGGAGATGATCATGTGATTTTTTTCTTTGAGTCTGTTTATACAGGTGAATATGTTAATGGATTTTGTATATTGAACCAACCTTGCATCCCTAGGATGAAGCCTACTTGAGCATGGTGAATGATAGCCTTGATGTGTTGTTGGATTCTTGATGTGTTTACAAGAATTCTATTGAGTCTTTACATTGATATTTATAAGCAAGATTCATTTGAAGTTCACTTTTTGGTTGGATCCTTTCGAAGTTTAGGTATCAGAGTAATTGCGGCTTCATAGAATAAATTAATTAGCGTTCCTTCTGTTTATATTTTATGGAATAGTGTGAGGAATACTGGTATCAGGTCTTCTTTGAAGTTCTGGTAGTATTCTGCACTAAATACGTCTGGTCCTAGGCTTTTTTTTTTTTTTTTTTTTTTTTTTTTTTTTTTTTTTTTGGTTGGGAGGTTTTTTAGTGACTTCTCCTATTTCCTTATGGGATATGGGCCTGTTTAGATAGTTAAACTTCTCTCTCTCTTTTATTTTTCTTTTGGATTTGGTTTTGTTGAGACAGGGTTTCTCTGTGTAGTCCTGGCTGTCCTGGAACACACTCTGTAGACCAGGCTGGCCTTGAACTCAGAAATCTGCCTGCCTCTGCCTCCTAGAGTGCTGGGATTACAGGCGTGAGCCACCACCTCCCGGCTTAGTTAAACTGCTCTTAATTTAACTTTGATATGTGGTAACTGTCTAGAAAACCATACAGTTCACCTAGATTTTCCAGTTTTGTTGAGTGTAGGCTTTTGGAGTAAGGTTCAATGATTCTTTTGAATTTCCTATATTTCTGTTGTTAATGTCTCTTTTCATTTCTGTTTTTGTTAATTTGCATACTGCCTGTGGGCCCTGTAGTTAGTTTGGCTAAGGGTTTATCTATTTTGTTGATTCTCTCTTTTTTTTTAAATTTTTAAATTTTATTTATTTATTTTCTACATTCTTTGTTTACATTCTAAAAGCCTTCCCCTTTCCCAATCCCCCTCATATGTTCCATAAGTCCTCTTCTCTCCCTCCATTCTCCTGTCTTTCCCCCTCCCTTTTTTCTGTCCTGGTACTCCCCTACAATGCTGGATCAAGCCTTTCCAGGATTAGGGCCCTCATCTTCCTTCTTCATGGGAATCATTTGATGTGATAATTGTATCTCCAGTATTCAGAGCTTCAGGGCTAATTAATATCCACTTATCAATGATTGCATTCCATGTGTCTTCTTTTGTGATTGCTTTACCTCGCTTAGGATGATATTTTCCAGTTCCATCCATTTGCCTAAAAAGTTCATGAATTCATTGTTTTGAATAGTACTCCACTGTGTATATATACCACATTTTCTGTATCCATTCCTCCATTGAGAAATATCTGGGTTCTTTCCAGCTTCTGGCTATTATAAATAAGGCTGCTACGAATATAGTGGAGCATGTGTCCTTATTGCATGCTGGGGAATCCTCTGGGTATATATATGCCCAGGAGTGATATAGCAGGGTCCTCCGGAAGTGTCATACCCAGTTTTCTTAGGTACTGCCAGACTGATTTCCAGTGTGGTTATACCATTTTACAATCCCACCAGCAGTGAAGAAGTGTTCCTCTTTCTCCACATCCTTGCCAACACCTGCTGTCTCCTGAGTTTTTAACCTTAGCCATTCTGACTGGTGTGAGGTGAAATCTCAGGGTTGTTTTTATCTGCATTTCCCTAATGGCTAATGATGTTGAGCATTTCTTTTCCTTTTTTTTATTTGATATATTTTTTATTTACATTTCAAATGATGTCCCCTTTTCTGCCCCCCCTTACTCCCCAAAAGTCCCATAAGCCCCTTTTCCTCCCCCTGTTCTCCCACCCACCCCTTCCCACTTCTCTGTTCTGGTTTTGCCCTATACTGCTACACTGAGCCTTTCCAGAACAAGGGGCCACTCCTCCGTTCTTCTTGTACCTGATTTGATGTGTGGATTATGTTTTGGGTATTCCAGATTTCTGGGTTAATATCCACTTATTAGTAAGTGCATACCATGATTGATCTTTTTGAGACTGGGTTACCTCACTTAGTATGATGTTCTCCAGCTCCATCTATTTGCCTAAGAATTTCATGAATTCATTGTTTCTAATGGCTGGTATATATATACAATGTACTCCACTGTGTATCTATACCACATTTTTTTGCATCCACTCTTCTGTTGAGGGATACCTGGCTTCTTTCCAGCTTCTGGCAATTATAAATAGGGCTGCTATGAACATATTGGAAAATGTATCCTTATTACATGCTGGGGAATCTTCTGGGTATATGCCCAGGTGTGGTATAGCAGGGTCATCTGGAAGTGAGGTACCCAGTTTTCTGAGGAACTGCGAGACTGATTTCCAGAGTGGTTGTATCAATTTGCAACCCCACCAGCAGTGGAGGAGTGTTCCTCTTTGTCCACATCCTCACCAACATCTGCTGTCTCCTGAATTTTTAATCTTAGCCATTCTGACTGGTGTAAGGTGAAATCTCAGGGGTGTTTTGAATTGAATTTCCCTAATGACTAATGAAGTTGAGCATTTTTAAAGATGCTTCTCTGCCATCCGAAGTTCTTCAGGTGAAAATTCTTTGTTTAACTCTGTCCCCCAATTTTTAATAGGGTTATTTGGTTTTCTGGTGTCTAACTTCTTAAGTTCTTTGTATATATTGCATATTAGCCCTCTATCTGATGTAGCGTTGGTGAAGATCTTTTCCCAATTTGTTGGTTGCCGATTTGTCCTTTTGATGGTGTCCTTTGCCTTATAGTAACTTTGTAATTTTATGAGGTCTCATTTGTCAATTCTTGATCTTAGAGTATAAGCTATTGGTGATCTGTTCAGAAACTTTCCCCCTGTACCAATGTCCTCAAGGGTCTTCCCCAGTTTCTTTTCTATTAGATTCAGAGTGTCTGGCTTTATGTGTAGGTCCTTGATCCATTTGGAGTTGAGCTTAGTACAAGGAGACAAGGATGGATCAGTTCGCATTCTTCTGCATGCTGACCTCCAGTTGAACCAGCACCATTTGTTGAAAAGGCTATCCTTTTTCCATTGGATGTTTTCAGGCCCTTTGATGAGGATCAAGTGGCCATAGGTGTGTGGGTTCATTTCTGGATCTTCAGTTCTGTTCCATTGATCTGCCTGCCTGTCATTGTACCAATACCATGCAGTTTTTTAACACTATTGCTCTGTAGTATTGATTGAGGTCAGGGATACTGATTCCCGCAGGATTTCTTTTGTTGTTGAGAATAGTTTTAGATATCCTGGGTTTTTTGTTATTCCAGATGAATTTGAGGATTGCTCTTTATAACTCTGTGAAGAATTGAATTGAAATTTTGATGGGTATTGTGTTGAATCTGTATATTGCTTTTGGCAAAATGGCCATTTTAACTATATTAATCCTGACGATCCATGAGCATGGGAGGTTTTTCCATTTTTTCAGGTCTTCTTCCATTTCCTTCTTCATAGTCTTGAAGTTCTTGTCATTCATATCTTTCACATGTTTGGTAAGAGTCACCCCAAGGTACTTTATACATTTTGTGGTTATTGTAAAGGGGGTCATTTCCTTAATTTCTTTCGCAGCCTGCTTAAACTTTCAGTATAGGAAGACTACTGATTTGCTTGAGTTGAATTTATTACCTGCCACTTTGCTGAAGTTGTTTATCAGCTATAGGAGTTCTCTAGTGGAGTTTTTTGGGTCACTTAGGTAGACTATCATATCATCTGCAAATAATGATAGTTTGACTTCTTCCTTTCCAATTTGTATCCCTTTGACCTCCTTATGTTGTCTAATTGCCCGAGCTAGTACCTCAAGTACAATATTGAAAAGATAAGGATAAAGGGGGCAGCCCTGTCTAGTCCCTGATTTTAGTGGGATTTGCTTCAAGTTTCTCTCCATTTAGTTCGATGCTGGCTACCGGTTTGCTGTATACTGCTTTTACTATGTTTAGTTATGGGCCTTGTATTCCTGTTCTTTCCAAGACTTTAAGCATGAAAGGATGCTGAATTTTGTCAAATGCTTTTTCAGCATCCAATGAAATGCTCATGTGGTTTTTTTCTGTGACTTTGTTTATTTAGTGGATTGCATTGATGGATTTCTGTATATTGAACCTACCCTGCATCCCTGGATAAAGCCCACTTGATCATGGTGGATGATCATTTTGATGTGTTCTTGGATTCGGTTGGAAAGAATTTTATTGAGTATTTTTGCATCGATGTTCATAAGGGAAATTGGTCTGAAGTTCTCTTTCTTTGTTGGATCTTTGTGTGGTTTTGGTATCAGTGTAATTGTGGCTTCGTAGAACGAATTGGGTAATCTTTTTTCTGTTTCTATTTTGTGGAATAGGTTGAAGAATATTGGTGTTAGGTCTTCTTTGAAGGTCTGATAGAATTCTGCATTGAAACCATCTGGTCTTGTGCTTTTTTTGGTTGGAAGACTTTCTATGACCCCTTCTATTTCTTTTGGGGTTATGGGACTGTTTAGATGATCTATTTGGTCCTGATTTAATTTTGGTATTTTGTATCTGTCAAGGAAATTGTCCATTTCCTCCAGATTCTCCAGTTGTGTTGAGTATAGGCTTTTATAGTAGGATCTGATGATTTTTTGGATTTCCTCAGTTTCTGTTGTTATATCCCCCCTTTCATTTCTAATTTTGTTAATTTGCATACTTTCTCTGTGCCCTTTGGTCAGCCTGGCTAAGGGTTTATCTATCTTGTTGATTTTCTCAAAGAACCAGCTCCTGGATTCGTTGTTTCTTTGTACGGTTCTCTTTGTTTCCACTTGATTGATTTCAGCCCTGAGTTTGATGATTTCCTGTCTTCTACTCTTCCTGGGGGAATTGGCTTCTTTTTGTTCCAGGGCTTTCAGGTGTGTCGTTAAGGTGCTAGTGAATGCTCTCTCCATTTTCTTTTTGGAGGCACTCAGGGCTATGAGATTTCCTCTTAGCCCTGCTTTCATTGTGTCCCAAAGATTTGGGTATGCTGTGCCTTCATTTTCATTAAATTCTAAAAAGTCTCTGATTTCTTTATTTTTTCTTTGGCCAAGGTGTCATTGAGTAGAGTATTGTTCAGCCTCCATGTGTATGTAGGCTTTCTGTTGTTTTTGTTGCTATGGAAAACCACTCTTACACCATAGTGATCTGATAGGAGGCATGGGATTATTTCGATCTTCTTGTATTTATTGAGGTCTGTCTTCAGACCAATTATATGGTCGATTTTGGAGAAGGTACCATGAGGTGCTGAGAAAAAAGTATATTCTTTTGCTTTAGGGTGAAATGTTCTATAAATATCAATCAAATCCAATTGGTCCAAATTTAGTTTAGTTTCTGTTTTCCTGATTGGTCCATTGAGGAGAGGGGAGTGTTGAAGTCACCCACAATTATTGTGTTAGGTGCAATGTGTGCTTTGAGCTTTAGTAAAGTTTCTTTTACGAATGAGGGTGCCCTTGCATTCGGCGCATAGATGTTCAGAATTGAAAGTTCTTCTTGGTGGATTTTTCCTTTGACCAGCAAGAAGTATCCCTCAATGTCTCTTTTGATGACTTTAGGTTGAAAGTAAATTTTATCTGATATTACAATGGCTACTCTGGCTCGTTTCCTAAGACCATGGGCTTGTAGAATTGTCTTCCAGCCTTTTACTCTAAGGTGGTTTTTGTCTTTGACATTTAGGTGTGTTTCCTGTATGCAGCCAAATGTAGGGTTCTGTTTCCTTATCCAGTCTGTTAGTCTATGTCTTTTTATTGGGGAATTGAGTCCATTGATGTTAAGATATATTAAGGAAGAGTGATTATTACTTCCTGTCATTTTTGATGTTATTTTTATATTTGAGTGGTTATCTTCTTTTGGGTTTGATGAAGGAAGATTACTATCTTGCTTTTTCCAGGGTGTAGTTTCCCTCCTTGTATTGGAGTTTTCCTCCTATTATTCTTTGCATAACTGGGTTTGTGGAAAGATATTGTGTAAATTTGGTTTTGTCATGGAATGTCTTGGTTTCTCCATCTATTGTGATTGAGAGTTTTGCTGGGTATAGTAGTCTTGGCTGACATTTGTGTTCTCTCAGAGTCTGCATGAGATCTGCCCAGGATCTTCTAGCTTTCATGGTCTCTGGAGAGAAGTCTGGTGTGATTCTGATAGGTCTTCCTTTACATGTTACTTGGCCTTTTTCTCTTACTGCCTTTAATATTCTTTCTTTGTTTAGTCCATTTGGGGCTTTAATTATTATTTGGCGAGAGGTATTTCTGCTCAGGTCCAGTCTGTCTGGAGTTCTGTAGGCTTCTTGTATATTCATAGGCATCTCTCTCTTTAAGTTGTGAAAGTTTTCTTCCATAATTTTGTTGAAGATATTTGCTGGCCCTTCAGTTGTAAATCTTCACTCTCATCTATGCCTATAATCCTTAGGTTTGGTCTTCGCATTGTGTCCTGGATTTCCTGGATGTTTTTGGTTACAAGCTTTTTGCATTTTGCATTTTCTTTGACCATTGAGTCCATGGTTTCTATGGTATCTTCGGCATCTGAGATTCTTTCTTCTATCTCTTGCATTCTGTTGTTGATATTTGCATCTATGGTCCCTGATTTCTTCCCAAGGTTTTCTATCTCCAAAGTTGTCTCCCTTTGAGTTTTCTTAGTTGTTTCTACTTGTTATTTTAGATTCTGGATGGTTTTGTTCAGTTCCTTCACTTGCTTGTTTGTGTTTTCCTGTAATTCTTTGAGAGATTTTTGTGTTTCTTCTTTCATGACTTCTGCTT
Organism: Apodemus sylvaticus; assembly: GCF_947179515.1. NCBI lineage: Eukaryota > Metazoa > Chordata > Mammalia > Rodentia > Muridae > Apodemus > Apodemus sylvaticus. The sequence goes on along the minus strand of NC_067472.1, from coordinate 194,909,874 downwards.
GTTGATCAAATTTCTCCTGTACTTTTTAAGTGATTTTTGCATTTCCTCCTTATTGGCTACTATCATTTGATCCATATTCTCCTGAATTTCTTTAAGTGATTTTTGTGTTTCCCTTGTAAGGGCTTCTAGCTTTTGATCATTTTTCTCCTGAATTTCTTTAAGAGATTTATTTATGTCCTTCATGTGTTCTTGTAACAGCATCACGGCCAGTGATTTTACATCCAATTCTTGCTTTTCTGGTGTGTTGAGGTATCCAGGACTTGCTATTAACAGAGAATTGGGTTCAGATGCTGCCATATTGCCTTGATTTCTGTTAGTAATGTTCCTACATTTGCCTTTTGCCATCTAGATCTCACTGGTGTCAGTAGGTCTTGTTGTCAATGCAGGACTCAGCCTTGCAACTTGCCTCCCTGCAGCCAGTCTCCCGATGGACCATTGGCCTTCTGTACTGCTTGGGGAAGGGCACCTGGCACAGCTGCTTCTGATCTAGAGGTGGTGACCGGAAGGCTCAGCCTCCGGATGGATCCTCTGCTCTGCTGGGTCAGATGGACTCACCAGAGCAAGCAGCCTCCCCATGGCTGGCCTCCAGATGTACCGCTGGCCCTCTGTACTGCGTGGGGATGGGCACGTGACCCAGGCTGCTCTGATCCAGAGGTGGTGACTGTAAGGCTCAGCCAGAGGCCTCTGCGTGGATCCTCTGCTTTTCTGGGTCAGATGGACTCACTGGAGCAAGGTGCCTCCCCGTGGCTGGCCTCCAGATGCACTGCTGGCCCTCTGCACTGCTTGGGGATCTTGTTGATTCTCTCAAAGAAACAGATTTTGGTTTTGTTGATTCTTTGTATTGTTCTCTTTGTTTCTATTTGTTTGATTTCCACCTTGTTTGAGTATTTTCTGCTCTCTACTCCTCTTGGGTGTGTTTGCTTGTTTTTGTTCTAGAGCTCTTAGGTGTGCTGTTAAGTTGTTAGTGTAAGATCTCTCTAGTTTCTTCACCTAGGCACTTAGTGCTATGAACTTTCCTCTTAGCACTGCTTTTATTGTGTCTCTTGAATTTGGGTATTGTGTGTCAAAATATTCATTAAATTACTGAAAATCTTTAATTTCATTCTTGTTTTCTTCCTTGATCAAGTTATCATTGAGTAGAGATATGTTCATTTTCCAAGTGTATATGTGCTTTCTTTTGTTTTGCTGTTATTGAAGACCAGCCTTAGGCTATGGTGATCTGATAGGATGCATGAGATTATTTCAATCTACTTGTATTGGTTTAGAGTTGTTTTGTGACCAATTATATGATCAACTTTGGAGAAGGTACCATGAGGTCCTGAGAAGAAAGTATATTCTTTTGTTTTGGGGAGAAAGGTTCTGTAGATATCTGTTAAATCCATTTGATTCATAAGCTCTATTAGCTTAACTGTGTCTCTCTTTAGTTTCTGTTTCAATGACTTGTCTATTAGTGAGAGTGGGGTGTTAAAGTCTCCCACTATTTTAGTGTGGGATTCAATGCATGTTTTGAGGTTTAGCATAGTCTCTTTTATGAATGTGGGTGTATTGGGGACATAGATGCTCAAAATTGAGACTTTTTATTGGTGGAATTTCTTTTTGATGAATATCAAGTGTCCTCCCTCATCACACTTGTTAACTTTTGGTAGAAAGTCTATTTTATTGGATATTAGGATGGCAACTCCAGCTTGTTCTTGGGATCATTTGCTTGGAAGACCGTTTTCCTTGCTCTTACTCTGAAATATTGTCTGTCTTTGTTATTAAAGTGTGTTTCTTGAAATGTAATATATATATATATATATATATATATATATATATATACACCACAGAGGCAGATGCTAGCAGCCAACCATTGGACTGAGTTTGAGGTCTCCAATGGAGGAGTTGGAGGGAGCACTGTAGAAGCTGAAGGGGTTTCAGCAACAATGGGGAGAACAACAATGTTGGCCAAACAACCGGCCTCCCCCACCCCTGGGCTCCCAGGGAGTAAGCCATCAATGAAAGGGCACACATGGTTCCAGTGGCAATTGTGGCAGAGGAATGCTTTGTCCATTAATGGGGGTTGGGGAGGAGGCTCGTTTGAAGTCTCAATAGGTGCCCCTCTCTGGGAAAATTGAGGTGGGTTAGGTGGGAGTGGGTTTGGCAGAGGGGCATTTTCTTGGAGGCAGGGGATATGGGATATGGGAGCGGAGGAAACCAGGAAATGGTGTAACATTTGAAATATTAATGAAGAATATATTCAATTTTTTAAAAAAGAAAAGAAACTGAGGCCACTGATGACAAGATTTTATAATTTGACATGCATATTTCCTTGAAATACCAAATTGTTGTCTTAATCTATTACTATGTTGATGATGTAAAAATGAGATTGATTGCCTAATTGTCCCTGTGTAAAGCCCATAATCTGCCTGGCATGCAAACCTGCTTGACATTGCCCTCATTAAGGGATCCAGGAAGTACAGTATGGGCTTTTTTAAATATTGAATTCTGATCTTTATTTTTATACTGTATGAGTTTCTAAAGAATGTGGTATACTTTGTTCCCTCTAAAAACAGTGAAATTTTGTATTTATCTTTTTTTAAATTGATATATTTTTATTTTAATTTCAAATGATTTCCCCTTTTCTGGGTCCCCACTCTCCGCAAGTCCCATAAGCCCTCTTCTGTCCCCCTGTTCTTCCATCCACCCCTTCCCATTTCCCTGTTCTGGAATTCTCCTATACTCTTGCATTGAATCTTTCCAGAACCAGGGGCCACCCCTCCATTCTTTTTGGACATCATTTAATTTGTGGATTATGTCCTGGGTATTCAAAGATTCTAGGCTAATATCCACTTATCAGTGAGTGTATACCATGACTGATCTTTTGAGACTGGGTTACCTCACTTAGTATGATGTTCTCCAGCTCCATCCATTTGTCTAAGAATTTTATGAATTCATTGTTTCTAATGGCTGAATAGTACACCATTGTGTAACTATACCACATTTTTTGTATCCATTCCTCTGTTGAAGGACACCTAGGTTCTTTCCAGGTTCTGGCTACTACAAATAGGGCTGCTATGAACATAGTGGAGCATGTGTACTTATTGCATGCTGAAGAATCCACTGGATATATGCCCAGGAGTGGTATAACAGGGTCCTCAGGAAGTGACATGCCCATTTTTCTGAGGAACCGCCAGACTGATTTCCAAAGTGGTTGCACCATCTTGCAATCCCACCAGCAGTGGAGGAGTGTTCCTCTTTCTCCACATCCTCGCCAACACCTGCTGTCTCCTGAGTTTTTGACCTTAGCCATTCTGACTGGTGTGAGGTGAAATCTCATGTTTGCTTTGATTTGCATTTCCCTAATGATTAACGATGTTGAACATTTCTTAAGGTGTTTCTCAGCTCTCCAAAGCTCTTCATGTGAAAATTCTTTGTTTAGCTCCGTACCCCAATTTTTAATGGGGTTATTTGGTTCTCTGGGTTCTACTTTCTTGAGTTCTTTGTGTATATTAGATATTAGCCCTCTGTCTGATTTAGGGTTGGTGAAGATCCTTTCCCAGTCTGTTGGTTGACGTTTTGTCCTTTTGACGGTGTCCTTTACCTTACAGAAACTTTGTAGTTTTATGAGGTCCCATTTGTCAATTCTTGATCTTAGATCATAAGCTATTGGTGTTCTACTTAGGAACTTTTCCCCTGTGCCCATGTCCTCCAGGGTCTTCCCCAGTCTCTTTTCGATTAGTTTCAGTGTGTCAGGTTTTATGTGGAGGTCCTTGATCCATTTGGAGTTGAGCTTGGTACAAGGAGATAAGAATGGATCGATACGCATTCTTCTACATGCTGACCTCCAATTGAACCAGCACCATTTGTTGAAAAGACTATCTTTTTTTCCCACTGGATGCTTTCAGCTCCTTTGTCGAAGACCAAGTGACCATAGGTGTGTTGGTTCATTTCTGTGTCTTCAATCCTATTCCATTGATCCGCTTGCCTGATATTGTACCAATACCATGCAATTTTTATCACTATTGCTCTGTAGTAGAGTTTAAAGTCTGGGATACTGAATCCCCCTGAAGTTCTTTTACTGTTGAGAATAGTTTTAGTTATCCTGGGTTTTTTGTTATTCCAGATGAATTTGAGAATTGCTCTTTCTAGCTCTATGAAGAACTGGGTTGGGATTTTTATGGGGAAAGCATTAAATCTGTAGATTGCCTTTGGCAAGATGGCCATTTTATCTATATTAATCCTGCCAATCCATGAGCATGGAAGATTTTTCCATTTTCTGAGATTTTCTTCGATTTCCTTCTTCAGAGATCTGAAGTTCTTGTCATATAGGTCTTTCACTTGTTTGGTTAGAGTCACCCCAAGATACTTTATGCTGTTTGGGACTATTGTGAAAGAAGTCATTTTCCTAATTTCTTTCTCAGTCTGCTTATCCTTTGAATATATAAAGGCTACTGATTTGCTTGCATTGATTTTGTAGCCAGCCACTTTGCTGAAGTTGTTTACCAGCTGAAGGAGTTCTCTAGTAGAGTTTTTAGGGTCACTTAAGTATACGATCATATCATCTGCAAATAGTGATAATTTGACGTCTTCCTTTCCAATTTGTATCCCTTTGACTTCCTTCTGTTGTCTAATTGCTCTAGCTAGGACTTCAAGAACTATATTGCAAAGATATGGAGAGAGGGGGCAGCCTTGTCTAGTCCCTGATTTTAGTGGGATTGCTTCAAGTTTCTCTCCATTTAGTTTGATGTTGGCTACCGGTTTGCTGTATATTGCTTTTACTATGTTGAGGTATGGGCCTTGAGTTCCTGTCCTTTCTAAGACTTTTAGCATGAAAGGATGCTGAATTTTGTCAAATGCTTTTTCAGCATCTAATGAAATGATCATGTGGCTTTTTATTTTGAGTTTGTTTATGTAGTGGATAGCATTTATGGATTTCCTTATATAGAACCATCCCTGCATCCCTGGGATGAAGCCTACTTGATCATGTTGGATGATCGTTTTGATGTGTTCTTGGATTCGGTGGGCAAGAATTTTATTTAGTATTTTTGCATCGATATTCATAAGGGAAATTGGCCTGAAATTCTCTTTCTTAGTTGGATCTTTGTGTGGTTTTGGTATCAGCATAATAGTGGCTTCGAAGAAGGAGTTGGGTAGTGTTCCTTCTGTTTCTATTTGGTGGAAAAGTTTGAAGAGTATTGGTGTTAAGTCTTCTTTGAAGGTCTGATAGAATTCTGCACTGAAAAATCTGGTCCTGTGCTTTTTTTTGTTGGAAGTGAATCTATGACCCCTACTTTTTCTTTAGGGCGTATGGGTCTGTTTAGATGGTATATTTGATCCTGGTTTAATTTTGGTAATTGGTATCTGTCTAAGAAAATGTCCATTTCCTCCAGATTCTCCAGTTGTGTTGAGTACAGGTTTTTGTAGTAGGATCTGATGATTTTTTGAATTTCCTCAGTTTCTGTTGTAATATCTCCGTTTTCATTCGTAATTTTGTTAATTTGGATACTTTCTCTGTGCCCTTTGGTTAGTCTGGCTAAGGGTTTATGTATCTTGTTGATTTTTTCATTTAAATAAAAAGTTTTTATTTAAAAAATAACATCAAAAATGACAGGAAGTAATAATCACTATTTCTTAATATGTCTTAACATCAATGGGCTCAATGCCCCAATAAAAAGACATAGACTAACCGACTGGATATGTAAGCAGTACCCTACATTTGGCTGCATACAAGAAACACACCTTATTGTCAAAGACAAACACTACCTTAGGGTAAAAGGCTGGAAGACAATTTTACAAGCAAATGCTCTCAGGAAACAAGCTGTAGTAGCCATTCTAATATCAGATAAAATTGACTTTCAACCCAAAGTCATCAAAAGAGACTCTGGGGACACTTCTTGCTGGTCAAAGGAAAAATACACCAAGAAAAACTCTCAATCCTGAACATCTTTGCTCCAAATGCAAGGGCCCTCTCATTCATAAAAGAAACTTTACTAAAGCTCAAAGCACACATTGCACCTAGCACAATAATTGTGGGTGACTTCAACACTGCACTTTTCTCAATGAACTGATCAGGAAAACAGAAACTGAACAGGGACACGGTATAACTAATTGAAGCTTTGGGCTAATTAGATTTTAAATATATATATATATACACTTATCATATATAACATATATAACAGTATATATATATATATATATATATATATATATATATATATATATATATATATAACATTTTATCCCAGAGCAAATGAATATACCTTTTTCTCAGCACCTCATAGTTCCTTCTCCAAAATCGATCATATAATTGGCCACAAGACAGACCTCAACAAATATAAGATCTAAATAATCCCATGCCTCCTATCAGATAACTATGGAGTAAAAGTGGTCTTCAATAGCAACAAAAACAACAGAACACCCACATACACATGGAAACTGAACAATATTCTACTCAATGATATGTTGGTCAAGGAACAAATAAAGAAAGAAATTAAAGACTTTTTTAAATTTAATGAAAATAAAGACACATCATACCCAAATCTATGGGACACAATGAAAGCAGTGCTAAGAGGAAACCTCATAAGGCAGAGTGCCTCCAAAATGAAAATGGAGAGAAAATTTACTAACAGCTTAATGACACACCTGAAAGCCTTGGAACAAAAAGAAGCTATTTCACCCAGGAGGAGTAGAAGGCAAGAAATCATCAAACTCAGGGCTGAAATCAACCAAGTAGAAACAAAGAGAACCATACAAAAATCAACAAAACCAGGAGCTGGTTCTTTGAGAAAGTCAACAAGATAGATAAACCCTTAGCCAGACTAACCAAAGGGCACAGAGACAGTATCCAGATTAACAAAATTAGAAATGAAAAGGGAGATATAACAACAGAAAATGAGAAAATTCAAAAAATCAATAGATCCTACTACAAAAGCCTATACTCAACACAACTGGAGAATCTGGCAGAAATGGACAGTTTCCTAGACAGATATTCGACACCAAAACTAAATCAGGATCAAATAGATCATCTAAACAGTCCCATAACACCTGAAGAAATGAAAAGGGTCATAGAAAGTCTCCCAACCACAAAAAGCACAGGTCCAGATGGCTTCAGTGCAGAATTCTATCATACCTTCATAGAAGACCTTACACCAATACTCTTCAAACTATTCCACAAAATAGAAACAGAAGGAACTCTACCCAACTGGTTCTTTGAGGTCACAATTACGCTGATACCAAAAACCACACAAAGATCCAACAAAGAAAGATAACTTCAGACCAATTTCCCTTATGAATATCGATGAAAAATACTTAATAAAATTCTTGCCAACCGAATCAAGAACACATCAAAATGATCATCCGCCTCAATCAAGTAGGCTTCATCCCAGGGATGCACGGATGGTTCAATATAAGGAAATCCATCAATGCAATCCACTACATAATCAAACTCAAGGAAAAATAAACATATGAACATCTCATTAGATGCAGAAAAAGCATTTGACAACATTCATCATCCTTTCATGCTAAAAGTCTTGTAAAGAACAGGAATTCAAGGCCCATAGCTAAACATCATTAAAGTAATATACAGCAAACCAATAGCCAACATCAACCTAAACAGAGAGAAACTTGAAGCAATCCCACTAAAATCAGGTAGTGGACAACGCTGTCCTCTCTCTCCATATCTTTTCTTTCTTTTTTTTTATATTTGAAATGAAAAATAATGATAATTTTTATTATATATACTTTAAGCACAATTAAACTTGTTAAAGTAATATATATTACTTAGAATTATTGATCTACAAGTCCAGTTCCTGATTAAAGGCACAACCTGTCATTTGTTGGAAATGTTGAACAACTCCCATTAGTAAGCTCTTTTTTTTTCTTTTTTTTATTCGATATATTTTTTATTTACATTTCAAATGATTTCCCCTTTTCTAGCCCCCCATTCCCCGAAAGTCCCATTAGATCCTTTCCCTCCCCATGTTCTCTCACCCACCCGTTCCCACTTCTCTGTTCTGGTTTTGCCCTATATTGCTTCTTTGAGTCTTTACAGAACAAGGGGCTACTCCTACGTTCTTCTTGTACCTCATTTAATGTGTCGATTATGTTTTTGGTATTCCAGTTTTCTAGGTTAATATCCACTTATTAGTGAGTTCATACAACGATTCATCTTTTGAGTCTGGGTTACCTCACTTAGTATGAGATTTTCCAGCTCCATCCTTTTGCTTAAGAATTTCATGAATTCATTGTGTACATGCCTTCTAACATCCAGAGTAATTAGATCATCAATGCTCTTGTTTAGAATATGGGAGTGGAAAGGGGTCCAATCCAATGGGACATGATCCATGGCCCTTGATTCTTTATTTTGACAAAGGGTGTCATACTGCAAGGAGAAGAATCTGGGAACATGTTTTTCCAATTATAATAACATTACTTTTTTAAAAAAAAAATTATTTACTCTTTTTTACAGTCCAGATTTTATCCGCCGTCTGGTCCACCCACTTCTGGTTCCATATCCCATAAGTCTAGATTCCTTCTCCAGGAGGATGTTCCCACCCCACCCCCTACCTTCAAGAACTCCCTGCTGATTTGGGGCCTCCAGTCTTTTTAGGTTTAGGTACATCTTCTCTGAGGGAGTACAGTCCCACAGTCTTCTGCTGAGTATGTGATGGGGGGCTCATATCAGCTGGTGTATGCTTAATTGGTAGTTGCCTAGTTTCTGAGAAATCTTGGGGGTCCAGGATAGTTGAGACTGCTGCTTTCTCTCTTCTATCTCTTGTATTCTGCTGGTAATGCTTAATTATTCCAGATCTCATTCCTTGGTTTTCAATGTCCAATTTCCAGGGTTGCCTAAGTTTGTCTTTATTATATCTACTTCCAATTTTAGGTCTTGGACTGCTTTAATAAACACTTTTACTTGTTTGATTGTATTTTCCTGTATTGCTTATGGGATTTATGTGTTTCCTCTCTAAGTGCTTCTACCTGTTCACCTGTGTTTTCTTATATTTCTTTTTGTGAGTTATTCATATCCTTTTTAAAGGATTCTATTATCTTAATGAGATAAGATTTTAGGTCATCTTCCTGACTTTCAAGTGCATTTGTCTATTCAGGGCTTGCTGTGGTGGGAGAAGTAGTTTCTGATAATGCCAAATTTTACTGGCTTCTGTTTCTCATGGTCTTGCTCTTGCCTCTTGTCATATGGTTATAGGAAGTCTTTGCTGGTTGGGGTGTTTCTGTTTGGGAGTTGCCTTTTTTCCCCTAGGTTGACTCGAGTCTCATGGTAGGCCAGTTGCCTTGGATGTGGCAAACTTCCTGTGGGATCTTCTGACTGTGGAACCTTCAGAGGGGCATGTACACTGGTGACTTGTTGCCCTGGTGGCAGTGTGTCTTCAGGGAGGCCTTCTTGAAGACCTTTGAATTGTGAGTTCTGTAGAGGGGCAGAGAAGCTGGAGATATGTTGCCCTGGCTGTGACACATCTACTGGGATGTCTTCATACTGTTTACTCTTGAGAGGATTTGTCAAGCTGTTGACCTATGTTTAGCTGTTAACCAGGGAAGCATAAGTACTGTAGGTTTTGTTTCCCTGCATGCAGAAGAACTCCAGAGAGGCTTTCAGACTGTTGATTAAGTTTCTCTGCATGCTGCAGTGCCCCTGGGAGGTCTTCAGACGTTGGTGTCAGTTGTCCAGTTACTCTGTTTGCAGAATTCCTGGGTTTGTGATTTGACTGTTGTGTCAGTTGCCCTGCATGCCACAGAAATCCTGTGAAGCTTTCAGGCTTTTATTTTCATGGGCAGAGGCAGATTAGCTAGTAGTGTGTCCCAACAAAATTTGACAGCCAGAAGGGTAGGATATGGAAAATTTAAACATTGGAAATAAACATTCAATTGTCAGCCTACCTGGACTGGCAAACTCTTTTTAATACTGGAGCTAAGAACATGTTTATTTCAATACTGAGAATACTTGTAAGATTTGGAAGCAGAGGCAGTTGTTCAGAAAGAATGAAGCTCCTGTCTGATTCCTGCTCTGTAACAGTCCAAACCAAATGCTGGGTAGGCAGGATGGGTAAATCAGTGCTCTCTGTGCATTTTCTCATCTGTTTTCTTTGACCAGATTCTCCAGTAAGGGAATGTATCCCAATAGGTTCGGAACACACATATGGCCGAAGTTCCCTCCTTGTGTCCAAAATTCCAAATGCCTTCAAGTGCACCCATAGAAACGAGACCCCAAAGGCTTCAAGAGCCTGCAAGGAACTTACTCTTTCAAATACATCACAGTCCCATATTGACCCCAACAAGTCCAAGGCAATCAAGTCTTTCAGTCCCTGAAAGGGACCTACATCAGCAAGAGTTCCAAGGACCATCAAGAAAATCAGGTATCCAAATGCAACTAAATCCTGTACTGGGCCCAGGTTTACCTACTTTGAAAAAACCCTCAGGGCATCCAAGTTATCAGATATATAAGTGAAATCTTGTTTCCATGTTCTCCTAGGATCTGTGGTACTGTCAGAGAAATATGGTGACCATCAATCTGGCCCTGTGACTTCAAGAAAGGGGCGGAAGGAACACATTGTGTACTCCAAAAAACAAAAGCACCTGCTGCAAGAACATTTTGAGAAGTGTCAGTCCCCAAACCAGGATCAAAGTGTGGAGCTGGCAGAGTTAGTTGGTGTGACACCGAGGGACATCAAGGTCTGCCTCTCTCTTTTCCCTCAATCCAACAGCAAAAATCTACACTTTCCCATCAGGAACTTTAATTTTGTTCTTAAATGCTTAGGGCAGTGATGACAGTTTTAGGTGGTGGATATTTTTGGATCAAATGCTGGGACCCAAATGTTTATCAATCTCGTAGCAACATAGAATAGCATTGTTTCCATGCAGGGTCTCAGAAACCTAATCATCAGAGCTCCTGCTGAAACACAGGACACACTGGCTCAATCTCCCCAGTCTTATGTTGTCTGGTCATACACAATCTACCTTATTATAATATCTTAGTCATCCTGAGTTTCCTGCTTCTTTGTTTCTGACATGTGAATCATTGCTATACAAACACCTTTTATCCAAAATCTTCACCTTATGGTCCTGTTAGGGGACAACAGGCATTCTTCTGATGTCTTCTTTATTTTCCAGATCTGGTTTAACAACAGTGGAGCTAAGTACAAGCAGATGACTCTCCAGAATATTACAGAAGCTCTGCCAGAGACCAATGGAAGTTCCAAAGCTGTTTTTGAATCAACTCACTTTCCTGGTTCCATACCTCTTGTTGCTGCTGAGGATGGAGAGCCCATGTGTTCAGGCACATTTGGTGAGGATTCCATTCCCAAACTCAACTGCATCCAGGAATCTTCTCTGCATTATTATCAGGCCAGTGATCAGACAGGTGTAGTCAGCAAGAAGATCTGCTTGTTGGCCATGCTCCCGTTACAGCTTGGGATTCTGGTCAATCAGCAGAAGTTGAAGCCCAGACTGATCTAGCAGTGACTGAATCTACAGATGTCCTAGAAGCTGCCACCCATTGCCCAGAGGAGGCTCAAGGTTCAGATCCATCTGCAGAGGAACTCTGGCAAAGAATCCTTGACGACTTTGACAAATCCAAGGACTGACTTACTCTGGATTACACCCCAAATCCAAGTTACATCTCTCAGCTCCTTGACCATTCCAGACATTTATAGTCATGAAGAAGTGTGTTATGTACACCCTTCATGTCAGTATTTGTGGGAATTAACCAGGCCTATCTGTAGACGTTGTGTACCACTGTGGTTTATATAGAGGGGTTGTTTCAAAGCAACTGTAAGTATTCATTCTTCATTGTTAGATTATGTTCTCATTAAATAAAAGGAGAAATCATTCCTGAAAATTATTTTATTACATTATATTATCCATTTACATTCCAGTCACTATGGCATATGTCCCACTGACCTATAGTTCTTCACTCAACACATTAGATAAAGTTTTCCCCTAATATTTTTTAACTTTTTTTTACATGTATTATGATAGATAGTATCACATACTATAATAGAATAGGAGGTTAACTAATTAAGAAAGAAAAAATCAGGATAAAGTGTCCCTGCCATTTTTGTTTACAGGAAGGATTCAGAAAATGGAACAAATTAAGATGACTAGGGAAACAATCTAAAACCATGCCATTTTAGCTAAAGTTAAATAATGTTAGGATTCAAACAATAATTTAGATATTACCTAATTATTCTATATGAAAAGAAGAGACTCAAAAAGCTATTGAGTATAACAACATTTCCTTTTTAAGTCCAGATGTATTTCAAGAATAGACGAGCCAGAGAAATTCAGAAGAAGGGTCAACAACTGCTTGGGAAGACTGGAAGTGGACCTCACTATAGGCCTCCCTACCCCAAAGGTGGTATAGTTCCTGTTTCTGCTACCAGTAATGATTCTGTGCACCAGAGACATTAGGATATCAGCTCTCCTCCTCAGTTTAGGCCATCGAGGAAATACCCCCATCAGGAATCCAGCTTCTCTCTCATTGGTCAGACCTTGGAACAAGTTTGTTTCAGCAAAAGCCACATTATCGAGGAGCATCAGAGGCAGACATGTAGAGAACTTCCCAGGAAAACAGGGCACCTATCTAGTGATAGGTCTGGCCATTCCAATGTTCCTTGCTGACTTGATGTGTCAGCCAATCCAGATTCTCTCTATGAGAGACCCTCGAGTTTAAACTTTCCTCCTTGACTCAGACCTTCAAATATTACCCAAAACCCAGAATCCACCTTCTCCCTCTGTCATGTACCATCAGTTATGAACCCTATTCCTGAACCTAGCACCTTTAGTAATTCCCTAGACCAGATGGCCATCTTCTTCAAAACTGATGAAGCTTGTGAGATCTACCTAAAGAATACAAGGTCTAGGAAGCAAAGGTAGCAGAGAAAAAAGAGTATGGCATAAATGAAGATACAAGGCCAGGATTCCTGTGCTTGACTCCCACTCCAAATTGCCATGTCTTTCTGCTAACCTCTGCCTTTGAGGATATCTTGTCCCAGGGACAGTTTGTTCTCAGTTCTTACTTTCCACAAATCCAAAGCACATGTCTCCAGACTCAGAACCCATATTTTCCACATGGGAAGAACATCGCATCTTTTCTCCTCCTAGCTCAAATATGGTCTCAGACAGAGAATCAATCTCCATTGCTCAGACCAATGAAAGTCCCTCTCTGTCTCTCTGACTCTCTCTCTCTCTCTCTCTCTCTCTCTCTCTCTCTCTCTCTCTCTCTCTCTCTCTCTCTCTCTGTCTTTCTCTCTTGGTTTTATAAGAGAGGGTTTCTTTGTGCAGCCCTGGCTGTCCTGGAAGTCACTCATTATACAGGGTGGCCTCGAACTCAGAAGTCCACCTGCCTCTGCTTCCCAAGTGCTGGGATTAAAGGCAGGCAGCACTACTGCCCTTAATGAAAGTCTCTGATGTGAAGCCCTGTTATATATCCAAGCTGCCCAAGGCCCAAAACGAGGTAGCATTTTAGGTTAACCACCAGTTTCCTTTTTTATTTTTAATTGAATTTATTCTTATTGGTTGCTGAATAAGAGGCATTGGATTACAATTGGGCTAGCCAGTTCCCCAGGAGTATAACAATGATTATAGCATAGATTGCAAGGGTCCTATTTACAAACATAACAGAGTATCATTAATAGTTTCAGGGATTGGTTCTTGCCCATAGAATGGTTTACAATTTGTGCTGACAATTGATTGGCCATTGCCTCAGTTTCTCCTTCATCTTTGGCTAGGCAGTGTTTCCCATTAATGAATATATCCATCTTATGTTCTGAACACTACCTCCCCCTCAACTCCTCCTCACAGTCCCTCTTCTATACCCTTTCTCTCATAGGGTTCCCCCATGTGTCTACCTCGAAGCTAATGCATCAAGTCTCTGCAGGATCAGGTGCAGCCTATCCTGCTGAGGCCAGCCAATAACTTCCTTTCTAGTTATTGGGGGACCCACATGAAGTCTGAGGTGTACATCTGCTACATATATTATGAGGGCCTAAGTTCAAACCCTGTGTGTGTGTGTGTGTGTGGTCTTTGGTTGGCCACGGAGTCTCTGAGAGCTCCCAAGAGGGCTCATCCCCCTCTTTGACATTCTTCTCCAGCATCCACTGTGCTGATTTTATTGGTGTGTGCCACATGAGTTTGCTACTCTGTTTCTTTTCATAACGAATGTGCAGTTTATTTTTTCTTTAAATAAAAGTGCTTTCTTTAGTACAGTTTGATTTTTCTCCTTTATTTGAGACAGTTTTTTTTTTTTTTTTTTTTTTTTTTTTTGTAAAAGCGATGGTAGTCCTCTGACTTACTCTGTAGTCAAGGGTGGTCTGGAACTCACAGAGATCTACCTGCTTTGGTGTCCCAAATGTTGGGCTTAAGGAGTGCATCACCATATCTTACTTGAATTTAATTTAATGTGACCTTTTCTATTACATACTATTGCAAAATATCAAACCTCTAAGCATTCTGGGACTAGAGCTGGATTTAACTGAGGGTTACTTATTGTGGGGATGGAGTGATGGCTCAGTGAGTCAGAGCAATAGTTGCTTTATCAGGAAGCCTGGTTTATTTCACCGCCTCCACTAGGTGGCTCAGAACCATCGATTGGGAGTGGTATTTCTTTGGAGTCTTAGTCTTCCTTCTGGCTGTAGATTTCCAGGCATGCTTACTCATTACTGACACATATGCATGTAAACACCTACATTTACAACAAAAGAAAAGATTGCTTGTTGATCTTGATTCTTGAAATTTGGTTCCTAATTGGTCTGGAATCCCATATATCCCATAACTCCAGATGCAGGGGCTCTGAATCCCTTTCTGAGGCACAGGGACCCCCACACATGAGACATGCACACTCACAGAAAACTGAATAAAATGCAAATGAACTTGTAGAAAATGAATTAATTTGGGTGTGGTAGGGCTCACTTTTGTTGTTGTTGTTTTTTGAGGCAGTTTTTCTCTGTGTAGCTCTGGCTGTCCTGGAACTCAGTCTTTAGACCAGACTGGCCTGGAACTGAGAAATCTGCCTGCCTCTGCCTTCCAAGTTTTAGGAATAAAGGAGTGCACCACCCCCATCAGGCTGGTAGGGCTCACTTTTAATGCCAGGAATTATGATGGAAGGATTCTAATCTCCAGGGCACCCTGTTCTTTGTTTCCCAAAGCCTGTTTAGAAAAATTAATCCAGGAGTTGTGTTACATGCCTTTATCCTCAGTATTTGGAGGCAGAGTCAAACTCAAGTGAGTTTGAGACTATTCCAGAATAGCCAGTGATATGAAGAGTGATGATGTCACACAAAATGAATATTCACTAGGTAGTATTAAATCAGATTGTAGGTAAAATAATGTTAATTATTTTCTGAAAGGAATTTTTATAATTACTCTTGGTAGAACAGCTAGTAGAATGACAGTTGTTTTGTTTTTCAATTACAAAGATTTATTCATCTTATTTTATCTTGGATTTTTTTTTTTGTTGTTGTTGTTCTTTTTTGAGACCGGGTTTCTCTGTGTAACACTGGCTGTACTGGCAATCAATCTGTAGACCAGGCTGGCCTTGAATTAAGAAATCGCCTTGCCTCTGGCTCCCAAGTGCTGGGATTGAAGGCATGTGCCATCATCTCCTGGCATTATTTTTGATTTCTTAACATAGGGCCTTTGTATGTAGTTCTAACTCTCCTGGAAGTGCTTATGTAAACAAGACTGCCTTCCACAAATGGAGATCCTCATCCATTTGCCTTGCAGGTAGTGGGATTAAAAGGCTATGTTATGATGCCCAGCCTTACTTTATTTTTACATGTTGTACTGGATGGGTTAGTGTGTGAACTTGACACATTCTTTCACAGAGAAAGGAGCTTCAGTTGGGGAAATGCCTCCATGAGATTCAGCTGTGGGGTATTTTCTCAATTAGTGATCAAGGGAAGAGGGCTGGTTGTGGGTGGTACCATCTTTGGGCTGGTATTCTTGGGATCTACAAGAGAGCAGGCTGAGCAAGCTTGGGGAAGCAAGCCAATAAGTAACATGGCCCCATGGCCTCTGCATCAGCTCCTGTTTCCTGACCTACTTGAGTTCCATTCCTGACTTCCTTTGGTGAGCAACAGCAATGTGGAAGGATAAGCTGAATAAATCCTTTCCTCCCTAACTTACTTCTTGGTCATGATATCTGTGCAGGAATAGAAATACTGACTAAGACACATGTAATGCCTCAATCCATGCATGAACATACCTGGTACTTGGGAGGACAGTGGAGTGTAGGATCCAACAGGACAGTATTATAGGCAGTTGTGAGCCAATTTCTGTGTGCCTGGGACTAAAGTCAGTTCCCCTACAAGAGTGGCAACTGATGCTTAATTACTCTCATGAATATTAAGCAAAATGGTATTAAATCATATGTGTGTGAATCCTTGATAAAATGTTACCTTGTCTTATTTTTGCTGTGACAGTGCATTTAAGCCACGTGGAACTCCATTTCCAGGTGCTTCTTTACCTTCTTTTTGCCACCAAAGTTTACATTGGGGAACCTTCTGTTTTATGGGGCTTACTTATGGTAACTGATCATCAGGCTTTGCCGTAAGACCTACACCATCTTACCAGCCCTCTTTTCTTTTTCATTTTTTTTGAGAGAGGGTTTGTCTGTGTAGCCCTGGCTGTCCTGGAACTCAGTCTGAAGACCAAGCTGGCCTAGAACTCAGAAATCTACCTGTCTCTGCCTCCCAAGTGCTGAGATTAAAGGTTTGAGCCATCACTACCTGGCCCTATGGCTTACTTAGAAACTATCAAACACTGAGTATAACAAATGTATCCCACTCTATGTACCATGGTAAGTTCTAGTGCAGTTGGATTTAAGGGAATCTACTTTGGTTGTGTGAGTGAGTGTGTGTGTGTGTGTGTGTGTGAGAGAGAGAGAGAGAGAGAGAGAGAGAGAGAGAGAGAGAGAGAGAGAGAGAAAGAGAAGAGAGAGACAGAGAGAGAGAGAGAAAGGAGAGTTATTTATTTAAACGTCTATGCTGGGCAGTGGTTGGGGATGCCTTTAAGCCCGTCATTTGGTACATTGAGGAGGGCAGATTTCTCCATTTGAGGCCAGCCTGGTCTACAGAGTGAGTTCCAAGATAGCCAGGCCTACACAGAGAAACCCTGTTTCAAAAACCCAAAACAACTACAACAAAAACAAAAAACAAAAAACAAAACCAAAAAGAAAACAAACAAAAAAGAAACAACAAAACAAATAAGGAGGAGCTATATCATAGGAAAGCCAACAAGAGCAAATGGTAATAGGATAAATATCATTAAGCAAATGACACTTGCTCTCCACTAATTCTGTAAGGGGAATATCAGATATAGAAAAAGTAGTGGTGTTAACAGTAGGACTCTGAAGAATACCAGATACCAGAGAAGAAAATAAGAAAGCAGTATTACTCCTATTCCTATTAGCACTATTTTTTTCTTTTGATCTCTATAGTTTATTCTTTTGGGGTTATTTATGAACTTAGTAGGTCCTACAGAAAATGTCATAGTCACAATTTTGGTAAAATGTAATTCATCATGGCACACTCATTTAATCCCAGTCATTGGGAGGCAGAGGCAGACAGATTGCTGAGTTCAAGGTCAGCCTGGTGTGCAGAGTGAGTGACAGGACAGCCAGGGCTACACAGAGAAACTCTATCACAAACAAACAAACAAACAAACAAAGAAACAAACAAAAAAGTAATCCATAATCATAATCTTCCTTATAAAGCCAAAGTTCCCAATCCTTCCTTTAATCCAGCCTTCTCTAACATTTTTTCCAGACACTGGAATAGGATTACAGAGAAAACTAACACAGGATGCTACTCCTGTCCAGGATCCAGACAGCGCAGCTTTGGCACAACTAAAACCCTGAAGTAACAATGTCCATTGCCATTATAACTAGAATTAGATAGGCCAGGACCTGTTGAAATCCTAGCTACTGTAATTAAATCTCTTTGGGCCTTCCAATAAATATTCCTTGTGGTCTCACATTTCCAAACAGCACAGAAAAAAATCTTCTGCACCTCCCCAACTATGACCATGGGATCTAGTCCTGCCATCTCAAGGACACATGTGAGAAGAACAAATGCTTAAATGGTCTCTAAGCACTGGATGTCTACATACCACCTTTCAGATAAAACCTTCACATGACCAGGGATTTGGGGAGCAGGACTCTTTTCCATCATACTCAAGTGAACCTCCAAGGGGTAATTGCTTAGTTAAGTGCCTAAACTGGGAGCTGACAAAGATCCAAACAAGATCAAGCCTCCTGGTGTAAGGAGGGTGGCTTTGAGAATTGATAGAAAACACCTGCTATCCGGTAAGGGCGAAGACTACACTTCAGGTTAATTTAGATGGCTCATAGGGATTCTGAGATGCCTTGATCATTAGTATCATAATCATTAGAAGGCTCAGGATCTGTGTCCACTTGGCGAAACAATCTTTTCAGTAGTCATTGATCTCCAATTCCTTTATGTGAAAAAACACAAACAGGATCTAATTCCCATATTAAAACAGGGTTGGGGCCATTCCAAAGTATTAGTTAAAGGATCTCAACATTTAACCATGGCATATGAGCTGGAAGTGTCTGGATGCCAGCGATGATCTACTGCAGACTGACCTTTAGCATCAGTTTACAAAAAATTAAAACAAATAATGCAAAAGAGAGATGTGCTTTTGGTGACCTTGGAAGTTAAAAGTCCCCCTGTTTTGTTTTCTAAAGCTATTTTTTCAGATACATTCAACAATTCCTTGTCCCATTGGATCATGAGGAATTTCAGTTTTATGTTCAATTCCAAATTCCTTGCAAAATTGTTCAAAGCTGTTTCCAGTGTACGCAGGCCCATTATCTGTCTTGCTAATTTTAGGCAGTCCCTTAGCAGTAAAAGCCTGTAAACAATGAACAATAACCTTTCTAGAAGGTTCTCCTCTTAAAGCAGTTGCAATTAGAAATCCTGAAAAGCTGTCAATAGTCATATGTGCTAAGAGAAAAACTCATTTAGTTAAGTGCCTCCAACAAGGAAATGGAGAGAGCTTACATTAGCAGCTTGACAGAGCATCTGAAAGCTCTACAACCAAATAAAACAAATACATCCAAGAGGAATGCATGACAGGGAATAAACAAATTCAAGGCCAAAATCAACAAAGTAGAAACAAAAAGAATTATACAAAGAATCAACAAAACCAAGAGTTGGTTCTTTGAGAAAATCAACAAGATAGATAAACACCTAGAAGACTAACAAGAAGGAATAGAGGAACCACGCAAATTAATAAAATTGGAATGAAAAGGGAGATATAACAACAGAAACTGCAGAAATTCCAAATATCATCAGATCCTACTACAAAAGCTTATACTCAACAAAAATGGGAAATCTGGATGAAATGGACAATTTTGTAGACACATGCCAGGTGCCAATGGTAAAACCTGATCAGGTAAACCATCACAATAGTCCCATAACACACGAGGAAATAGATTCAGTTATTAACAGTCTTCCCAAAACACCACCATCACCACCACCACCACCACCACCACCAAAAACAAGAACAACAACAACAACAACAACAACAACAACAACAAAAACACAGGACCAGATGTGTTTGTTGGGAATTCTATCAGTTCTTCAAAGAAGACCTACTACGGATACTTTTCAAACTATTCCACAAATCAGAAACCCGAGGTATCCTTCACAATTCATTATATGAAGCCACAGTATTGCTTATACATAAACCAAACAAAGATTAAACAAGGAAAGAGAATTCCAGAACAATTTCCCTTGAGAACAGTGATCCAAAACTACTCAATAAAATTCTTGATGACCGAATCCAAGAACACATCAAAACAGTAATTCACCAGGATCAAATAGGCTTCATCCCAGCAATGCAAGTGTGGTTCAATATATAGAAATCTTTCAATGTAATCCACTACATAAAGAAACTCGAAAAAATAATACCCCACAAGATCATTTAGTAAGATGCTGAGAAAGCATTTGACAAAATTCACTATCCCTTCATGTTAAAAGTCTTGGAATGATCAGGAATTCAAGGCCTATACCAAAACATAGTAAAAACAATATACAGCAAACCAGAAGCCAACATCAAACTAAATAGAGGAAATTTGAAGTAATCCTACTAAAATTATGGTCCAGAAAATGTTGCCCACTCTCTCCCTATTTATTCAATATAGTACTTGAAGATCTATCTAGAGCAGTTAGAGAACATAAGGAGGTACAGTTTGTAACACTTGTCAAAATGTTACAAACTGGAAAGGAGTTAGTCAAAACATCACTATTTGCAGATGATATGATAGTATACTTATGCAACCCAATAAAACAACACTAGAGAACTCCTACAACTGAGAAACAATTTCTGCCATGTGGCTGGATGTAAAATTAACTCAATCAAATCAGTAGCCTTCCTCTACTCAAAGGATAAATAAGCTGAGAAAGAAAATAGGGTAATGACACCCTTTACCATAGTCACAAATAACATTACATATCTTGGTGTCACTCTAAGTATGCAAGTGAAAAATTTGTATGACAAGAATTTCAAGTCTCTGAAGAAAGAAATCAAAGCAGATCTCAGAATATGGAAATATCTCTTTCATGATTATGGATTGGCAGAAATA
This sequence comes from Apodemus sylvaticus, assembly GCF_947179515.1. Lineage (NCBI taxonomy): Eukaryota > Metazoa > Chordata > Mammalia > Rodentia > Muridae > Apodemus > Apodemus sylvaticus. The sequence continues at coordinate 194,889,275 of NC_067472.1, read as the reverse complement.
AGGTAGTAAAAATGGCCACCTTGCCAAAAGCAAACTACAGATTCAATGCACTCCCAGTCAAAACTATATAACCAAGACATGCAGAACATATTTATACCTTAAAAACCAGACAGAAACAAAAGTAAGATGGCTACACACATTAAATTATTTAACCAGACCAAAGGCCTGGTGTGGAAGGCATTCTCTTGGAGAGATGGGATGAGGAATGTGATGAAAAATTGTGGGAGGGAGGTCTGGGAGGAAAGTAACAGCTGGACTGTGAAGTAATAAAAGTAAAATATAAAATGTAAAGAAATAAAGGATTACAAACCAAAAAATTTAAATTCATGGGTTCAATAAGATGAGGCTACACCTGGAGTAGCATCAAAGGGTGGGAGAGAATAATGGATTTGAATATTGCAAGTGGGAGGAGCCAAAGGGTGGGAGGGGCTTTGAATTCCAGGTTTGGAGAGAAATATAAGGGCAGGTCTTCTAAGGAGATTTCAAAGACAGAGGACTGAACAGGTTACAGGAAACCTCTTCATTCCTGGTGAATTGGTGAGTTGCATGAAATGTCTAAGGTTGCTATGTAAAGGGGATATCAAGTTGGGGAAAATTTGGGAGACAGTGGAGGAGGATTTTTGGTAATTTTTTAGCCTGTATGGGTGTTTGATTGGTGAAGTATAAAATATGCATTGTATACATGCAGAAGATGTTATTTAAATTTAGTAGATGTTTCAAGTCTATCCCATAAATGTGAACAGTGCAGAGCAGTGATTTGCCCTGATCGGGGCACTCTATGGATGAGCTTTCAAGACACCTCAAGGGGCTCTATTCTTCATTCTAAGCACAAGATTGAATCCTGGGCTGTTCAGAAAGCCTGAATCAATAGATAGTGAGGCCTGTCTATAGGACAAAGGAAAGAACTGACAATGGGATCTCAAGTGACCTTGGGACCAATTGAGGCTCCAGATTGCCTAGATAAGGCATAGTAGTGGCATTCTGACTCAAAAGTGTGACATCTTGGATGGTGTTTGGCTGAGCAGGCCCTCCTTCAACTAAAATCTGTAACCATTTTGGATGCATGGACCACACCTTTAATCCCAGGACTCAGAAACTAATGGCAAGTGGGTTTTTGTAATTGTGAGCCCTGGCTTGCATTTATAGTGTGAACCAGGAATTCAGGGACATGCACATGGAACCTGCCTCAGTCTCAGAAGAGAAAGTTTGGAGAAATAAATAGGTGTTAGTGGTGGCCGGAAACGTGCATGTCCTCTTGGCAGCAGGATGAGAAGAGACGCATTATTTGAGATTGCTCCTATAGAGTAAGGAAAATTTTTATTTTCTCGATGGAGCCCATGTTAGGAGGAAATCCTACAGGATGGCTCAATACTTTGTTACACACCTTTAGTCTTAGCCCTGCTTGGGAAGCAACAGTTAGGTTGATCCTTATGAATTCTGTTTCAGCCTTGTGTTCTGTTTGACTCACATACAGCATAGTTCATTTAGTGAAACTCAGTCACAAAAGAAAAGAGTACAAAAAAAGTCTGTGATCTGGCCATATTTCCGTTAGATATTAAGTTGTGGCTACAGACTGGATGTTACAACAGGGTGTGTATAGCTGCTGGATTCTAGAGGATGAAAGGAGGAGCCTGTGGGAGGGTTCTTGATAGGGAGATTCAATTAAGGCTAAGTCCTTGGTATAGAACTTCAGTATCAGGGGGATCTGGCTTAGGTGTATGTGCCTTCTGACATCCAGAGAAATTAGATCATCAATGCTCTTGTTTAGAATACGGGAGTGGAAAGGATCCATGGAAATGGGCCATGTTCCATGGCCCTTGATACTTTATTTTGTCACAGGGTGTCATACTGCAAGGAGGAGAATCTGGGATCATGTTTTTCCAATTATGATAATATTCCTTTGTTTAAAAAATATTTAATCTTTTTTACAGTCCAGATTTTATCCCTCTTCTGGTCCTCCCACGGAAAGTTCCACATCCTGTAAGTCTAGTTTCCTTCTCAGGGAGAATGTCTTCACGCCAACCCCTACCTATAAGAACTCCCTGCCCACTTCGGGCCTCCAGTCTTTTTAGGGTTAGGTACATCTTTTCTGAGGGAGTACAGTCCCACAGTTTTCTGCTGAGTATGTGTTGGGGGCCTCATATCAGCTGGTGTAAGCTTAATTGGTGGTTGCCTAGTTTCCGAGAGATCTTGGGGGGTCCAGGTTAGTTGAGACTGCTGCTTTCTTTCTTCTATCTCTTGTATTCTCCTGGTAATGATTAATTATTCCAGATCTCATTCCTTGGTTTTCAATTTCCAGGGTTGCCTATATTTGTCTTTGTTATATCTACTTCCAATTCTAGGTCTTGGACTGCTTTAATAGAAACTTTCACTTTTTTGATTGTATCTTCCTGTATTGCTTATGGGATTTATGTGTTTCCTCTCTAAGTGCTTCTACCTGTTCACTTGTGTTTTCTTATATTTCTTTATGTGAGTTATTTATATCTCTTTAAAAGGATTCTATCATCTTAAGGAGATAAGATTTTAGGTTATCTCCCTGACTTTCAAGTGCATTTGTCTATCCAGGGCTTGCTGTGGTGGGAGAAGTAGTTTCTGATACTGCCAAAGTTTACTGGCTTCTGTTTCTCATGGTCTTGCTCTTGCCTCTTGTCATATGGTTATAGGGAGTTTTTTTCTGGTTGGGGTGTTTCTGTTTGGGAGTTTTCTTTTTTGTCCCTAGGTTGACTCAAGTCTCATGGTAGGCCAGTTGCCTTGGATGTGGCAAACCTCCTGTGGGATCTTCTGACTGTGGAACCTTCAGAGGGTCATGTACACTGGTGACTTGTTGCCCTGGTGGCCGTGTGTCTTCAGGGAGGCCTTCTTGAAGACCTTTGAATTGTGGGTTCTTTAGAGAGGCAGAGAAGCTGGAGATATGTTGCCCTGGCTGTGACACATTTATTGGGATGCCTTCATACTGTTTACTCTTGAGAGGATTTGTCAAGCTGTTGCCCTATATTTCGCTGTTAACCAGGGAAGCATAAGTACTGTAGGTTTTGTTTCCCTGCATGCAAAAGAATTACCGACAGGCTTTCAGACTGTCGATTCAGTTTCTCTGCATGCTGCAGTGCCCCTGGGAGGTCTTCAGACTTTGGTGTCAGTTGTCCATTTACTCTGTTTGCAGAATTCCTGGGTTTGTGATTTGACTTTTGTGTCCGTTGCCCTGCATGCCACAGAAATCCTGTGAAGCCTTCAGGCTTTTATTTTCATGGGCAGAGGCAGACTAGCTAGTAGTCTGTCCCAACAAAATTTCACAGCCAGAAGTGTAGGATATGGAAAATTTAAACATTGGAAATGAACATTCAATTGCCAGCTTACCTGGACTGGCAACCTCTTGTTAATACTGGAGCCAAGTGCATATTTATTTCAATACTGAGAATACTTGTAAGATTTGGAAACAGAGGCAGTTGTTCAGAAAGAATGAAGCTCCTGTCTGATTCCTGCTCTGTAACAGTCCAAACCAAATGCTGGGTAGGCAGGATGGGTAAATCAGTGCTGTCTGTACGTTTTTTGACGTGTTTTCTTTTACTAGATTCTCCAGAACATATTCCAATAGGTTCAGAACACACATAGGGCTGAAGGTCCCTCCTTGTATCCAAAATTCCAAATGCCTTCAAGTGCACCCATAGAAACCAGACCCCAAAGGCTTCAAGAGACTGCAAGGAACTTACCCTTTCAAGTTTATTACAGTCCCATATTGACCCCAACAAATCCAATGCAATCAAGTCTTTCAGTCCCTGAAAGGGACCTACATCAGCAAGAGTTCCAAGGACCATCAAGAAAATCAGGTATCCAAATGCAACTAGATCCTGTACTGGGCCCAGGTTTACCTACTTTGAAAAAACCCTCAGGGCGTCTAAGTTATCAAATACATAATTGAAATCTTGTTTCCATGTTCTCATAGGATCTGTGGTACTGTCAGAGAAATATGGTGACCATCAATCTGGCCCTGTGACTTCAAGAAAGGTGCGGAAGGAACGCATTGTGTACTCCAAAAAACAAAAGCACCTGCTGCAAGAACATTTTGATAAGTGTCAGTACCCAAACCAGGATCAATGTGTGAAGCTGGCAGAGTTAGTTGGTGTGACAGCGAGGGACATCAAGGTCTGCCCCTCTCTTTTCCCTCACTCCAACAGCAAAAATCTACACTTTCCCATCAGAAACTTTAATTTTGTTCTTAAATGCTTAGGGCAGTGATGACAGTTTTAGGTGGTGGATATTTATGAATCAAATGCTGGGACTCAAATTTTTATCAACCTGGTAGCAATATAGAATAGCATTGTTTCCATGCAGGGTCTCAGAAATCTAATCACCAGAGCTCCTGCTAAAATACAGGACACACTGGCTCAATCTCCCCAGTCTTATGTTGTCTGGTCATACACAATCTACTTTATTATAATATCTTAGCCATCTTGAGTTTCCTGCTTCTTTGTTTCTGACATGTGAATCATTGCTATACAAACACCTTTTATCCAAAATCTTCACCTTGTGGTCCTGTTAGGGGACAACAGGCATTCTTCTGATATCTTCTTTCTTTTCCAGATCTGGTTTAAGAACAGCCAAGCTAAGTACAAGCGGATGGCTCTCCAGAATATTACAGAAGCTTTGCCAGAGACCAATGGAAGTTCAAAACCAGTTTTTGAATCAACCCACTTTCCTGGTTCCATACCTCTTGTTGCTGCTGAGAATGGAGAGCCCATGTGTTCAGGCACATTTAGTGAGGTTTCCATTCCCAAACTCAACTGCATCCAGGAATCTTCTCTGCATCATTATCAGGCCAGTGATGCAGACAGGTGTAGTCAGCAGGAAGATCTGCTTGTTGGCCATGCTCCCATTATAGATTGGGATTCTGGTCAATCAGCAGCAGTTGAAGCCCAGACTGATCTAGCAGTGACTGAATTTACAGATGTCCTAGAAGCTGCCACCCATTGCCCAGAGGAGGCTCAAGGTTCAGGTCCATCTGCAGAGGAACTCTGGCAAAGAATCCTTGACGACTTGGAGAAATCCGAGGACTGGCTTACTCCAGTGACTGAATCTACAGATGTCCTAGAAGCTGCCACCCATTGCCCAGAGGAGGCTCGAGGTTCAGGTCCATCTGCAGAGGAACTCTGGCAAAGAATCCTTGAAGACTTTGACAAATCCGAGGACTGGCTTACTCTGGATTACACCCCAAATCCAACTTACTTCTCTCAGCTCCTTGACCATTCCAGACATTTATAGTCATGAAGAAGTGTGTTATGTACACCCTTCATCTCAGTATTTGTGGGAATTAACCAGGCCTTTCTGTAGACGTTGTGTACCACTGTGGTTTATATAGAGGGGTTGTTTCAAAGCAACTGTAAATATTCATTCTTCATTGTTACATTATGTTCTCATGAAATAAAAGGAGAAATAGTTCCTGAAAATTATTTTATTACATATATTATCCATTTACATTCCAGTCACTACTGCATATGTCCCACTGACCTATAGTTCTTCACCCAACACATTAGGTAAAGTTTTCCCCTAATATTTTTTAACGTTTTTTACCTTTATTACGATAGTATCACATACTATAATAGAATAGGAGATTAACTAATTCAGAAAGAAAAAAATCAGGATAAAGTGTCCTTGCCATTTTTGTTTACATTAAGGATTCAGAAAGTGGAACAAATTAAGACGACTAGGTAAACACCTAAAACCATGCCAACTTAGCTAAAGTTACATAATATTAGGATTCAAACCCTAATTTAGATATTACCAAATTATTCTCTAAGTAAATAAGAGACCCAAAACGTTATTGAGTATAACAACTTACACATGAAATATACAGCACTTTGTTTTCTCAGAAAGCAATAGGGCAGCTCTTAGGCATTTTCTTTGTACAGTGACTAGAAAATCTTGATATGACTAGGCACCTCAGCTTTACCAGTAAGCTGATCAGATATAGCATATAGCAGTTTAATGGAGAGGTAACACTTCAGGTTTCAGAAGGCAGCAATAATTCTATTTTGGCTTTTATACTAAATGCTTATTATATTTAAGGTGACAATTGAAGCATATGATGTGAAGGTCATTAAGATTTAATGACAATCATTACAGTGTCTTGCAATGTACACACAACTGTATAATGCTTCTCTGGAATGAAAACAGTGTTGATTAATTGGATTTTACATACCCACACAGAGAAAACTTAAAAAATAACTATCAAAGGCAATGTACTATGCTGATGTACTAAATTCAAAGTATGCCACAGAACTGAAACACATGACTAACACCGTGCTTTGTTCTAGGAGAAAGCTGACCAGTTCTCAGGGAAAGCTAAGCCTACACCATTTATCCTAATAACCATGGCTTATATAAACATCAGGTTCCCAGTAAAGAACCAAATCTAGGAATGTAAGTAAAACTTTGAGTGTTTTACATCTCTAGAACCTGGCTAAGGCTATACATCTATCTTCAAATCAGAAGCTGATATGAAATAGAGTGAGGTTCCCAGCTATGATAGAAAATAGAAAGGCTTCCAAGCACCATATTCCCTCAGGTTCCAGGAAAGCATCATGTGAGAAATAGAGAAGTAGGCAAAGAGGAAAGCTGGAAACATTCAGCTGTGATGTGATTCACTGTACAAGGCATTTAAAGTTCAGGACTGGAGTGAACCATCATGCTTTTCATAATGCTGGGAGCTATCCGTTTAATAATGTTCCCAGATAAAAGCAGGCATGATCGTGAGGGTAACCACAGTCCCAGCTTTTGACAGTCTATCTGCAGTCTGAGCATCCTTCAAGCCACTGACATTCTGTCCCTTGATCTCACAGATGTGGTTGTCAGTTAGAAGGCTATTACTGGTAGCAGAATTATCCTTCACGATGGATGAGATTTTAACACTTCTAACGATAAAGCAAATATCCAGGTGATGCACAGAGATAGCAGACACACAGAAGTGTGGAGAAGCCAGAGAGCACAGCTAGGAGAATCCCTGTTGCTCAGAGGATCATGTCAAGTACTCCCAGGCAGGAAGCGTTTGGTTTCTATCTCCAGCTGGGGACGATCCTCTCCCACAGAGTGCCATATCCTGGTTAATCAGGGAGATAGCTAACCACACAGGAGTGCAGAGAGTTTGAGAGCACAGGGAGGACCACCCCTGCTGCTCAGAGGAACCAGTCCAAAATCCTGAGAACACAGGTACCCAGGATCAGCCTGGGACAGAAGACTTCTGATTTTTGTCTGCATCCAGATAAGATGCTGGGCCACAGAATTACATATAGAAATACCACCACAAGGAAGCTAGTCTTTCAGGAGTGCCTACCAATCTGTGTCCAAAGGTGAGGCCACCACCATTCTCAAATTTCTGGACAAAGTGGGACCTGCTAAGAACCATCAGGACACAGGAATCAAAAATCAGCTGGTGACAGGATACTTTTGATTTCTTTATGTACACCTGAGCTCACACATTATCCCAGCTCTGCATACATAAACTCCTCCTAGAGAGAATGGGTCTCCCTGGAGTTCAGATACATAGGCTAGCAGGACAGTTAAACCACAGTCAGAGACATCAAGACCAGCTAGCACCAGAGATAACCAGATGGCAAAAATCAAATGCAAGAACACTGGCAACAAACCAAGTCAACATGGAACCATGCGAACCCAGTTCTCCCACAACAGCAAGTCCTGGATACCCCAACACACCAGAAAAACAAGATCTGGATTTAAAATTACATCTCATGATGCTGATATAGGACGTCAGAGAGGACATAAATAGTTCCCTTAAATACAAACAGGAGAACATTTGTCAACAGGTAGAAGCCCTTAAAGAGAAAACACAAAACTTTCTTAAGGAATTACAGGAAAACACACACAGACACACACACACACACACACATACACAAACCAAAGAAACAAAAAAAACAGGAGAAGGAATTGAACAAAACCATACAGGATCTAATAGTGGAACTAGAAACAACAAAGAAATCACAAAGGGATACAACTCTGGAGATAGAAAACCTTGGTAAGAATTCAAGAGTCATAGATACAAGCATCAGCAACAGAATAGAAGAGTTAGATGAAGGAATCTCAGATGCTGAAGATACCATAGAAAGCATTGACTCAACCATCAAGGAAAATGCAAAATGCAGAAACCGTGTAACCCAAAACATTCAGGAAATCCAGACCACAATGAGAAGAGCACACCTAAGGACTATAGGTATAGAGGAGCATAAAGATTTGCAACTTAATTGACCAGTAAATAACTTCAACAAAATTGTAGAAGAAAACTTCCCTGACGTAAAGAGAGAGATGCCTGTGACCATTCAAGAAGCCTACAGAAATCCAAACAGACTGGACAAGAACAGATATGCACTTGACAAAGAAAGACCATTCAAACCTGTAATGGAAAGGAAAACTTATCAGAATTATGCCAGACTTCTCACCAGAGACCATGAAAACAAGGAGATCTTGTGCAGATCTCATACAGATCATAAGAGAAAACAAATGCTAGCCGAGACTACTATACCCACCAAAACTCTTATCACCATATATGGAAAAACTAAGATATTCCATGATAAAACAAAATTTGCCCAATATCTTTCCACAAATCCAGCCCTACAAAGGATAATATAAAATGCCAGCACAAGGAGGGAAACTACACCTTAGAAAAAGGAAGTAATAATCTTTCAACACATCCAAAAGAGGAGAAGCACTCAAACATAAAAATTACATCAAAAATAACCGGGAGCAACAATCACTTTTCCTTAATATCTCTTAATCTCAATGAACATAATTTACCAATAAAAACATAGACTAACAGACTGGATTTGAAAACAGGATCCAGCATTTTGCTACATAGAAATCTACCTCAGTGACAAAGACAGGCACTCCAAGCTACAGGACCACATATGTAGGGACCTTGGTCAGACCTATACAAACTGCTTGATTGTTGCTTCCATCTCTGTAAATCTCTGTAAGCCTAGCTTATTTGATCCGGTGGGCTGTGTTTTCTTGGTATTTTCAACTGCTCTAACTACTGCAGTCTTTTACCCGTTCTGTGGCGCTTCCGTGGCTCTGCCTATATTTCTGCCTATGTGCCTCTGCTTTAGGTCTCATTGGTTGCTGAATGGCAGGCATCAGATTAAAATTGGGCTAGCCAGTTCTCCAGGAGTATAACAATGAGCATAGCATAGTTATGCAAGGTTCCCATTGACAAACATAACAGAGTATCATTGATAGTGTCAGGGGTTGGTTCTTGCCCATAGGATGGTTTACAATTTGTGCTGGCAATTAATTGGAAATTGCCTCAGTTTCTCCTTCATCTTTGTCTAGGCAGTGTTTCCCATTAATAAATACATCCATTTTATGTTCTCAACACTACCTACCTCTCAACATTACCTGACAGTCACTACTCTATTCCCTTTCTCTCATAGGGTTTCCCCATGGGTCTACCTTGAACCTAATGCATCAAGTCTCTGCAGGATCAGGTGCATCCTCTCCTTTTGAGGCCACTCAAGGCAGCCTAGGTAGAAGAATGGCTCCAGAGACAGCCATTAGCTTCCAATCTAGTTATTGGGGGACCCACATGAAGACTGAGGTGCACATCTGCTAAATATATTATGGGGGCCTAAGTTCAACCCATGTGTGTGTGTGTGTGTGTGTGTGTGTGTGTTGTCTTTTGTTGGCTACTGAGTCTGTGAGAGCTCCCAAGAGGGCTGGTCCCCAGGTTTTGCCATTCTTCTCCAACATCCACTCTGCTGATTTTATAGGTGTGTGCCAAATGAGTCTGTTACTCTCAGTTTCTTTTCCTAACTAATGTGCAGTTAATTTTTCTTTAAATAAAAGTACTTTCTTTTCTTTATTCAATATATTTTCATTTACATTTCAAATGATTTCCCCTTTTCTAGACCCCCAAACCCCGAATGTCCCATCAGCCCCTTTCCCTCCCCCTGTTCTCCCCCCCCACCCCTTCCCAATTCCCTGTTCTGGTTTGTTCTATAATGCTTGACTGAGTCTTTCCAGAACTGGGGGCCACTCCTCTGTTCTTCTTGTACCTCATTTGATGTGTGGATTATGTTTTTGGTATTCCAGTTTTCTAGGTTAATATCCACTTATTAGTGAGTGCATACCATGATTCATTTTTTGAGTCTGGGTTACCTCACTTAGTATGATGTTCTCCAGCTCCATCCATTTGCCTAAGAATTTCATGAATTCATTGTTTCTAATGGCTGAATAGTACTCCACTGTGTATATATACCACATTTTTTTGCATCCACTCTTCTGTTGAGGGATACCTGGGTTCTTTCCAGCTTCTGGCAATTATAAATAGGGCTGCTATGAACATAGTGGAACATGTATCCTTATTACATGCTGGGGAAATCTTCTGGGTATATGCCCAGGAGTGGTATAGCAGGATCTTCTGGAAGTGAGGTGCCCAGTTTTCTGAGGAACTGCCAGACTGATTTCTAGAGTGGTTGTACCAATTTGCAACCCCACAAGCAGTGGAGGAGTGTTCCTCTTTCTCCACATCCTCGCCTACATCTGCTTCTCCTGAATTTTTAATCTTAGACATTCTTACTGGTGTAAGGTGAAATCTCAGGGTTGTTTTGATTTGCATTTATAAATGTGCTTTCTTGAGTACAGTTTGATCTGTCTCTTTTATTTGAGACAGTTTTTTATTCTGTAACAGCCATGGTAGTCCTGTGACTTACTCTGTAGTCAAGGCTGGTCTGGAACTCACAGAGATCTACCTGCTTTGGTGTTCCAAGTGTTGGGCTTAAGGAGTGCACCACCATATCTAACTTGAATTTAATTGAATGTGATCTCTTCTACTACATACCATTGCAAAATATCAAAACTCTTAGCATTATGGAACTAGAGCTGGATTTAACTGAGGGTTACTTATTGTGGAGATGGAGTGATGGCTCAGTGAGTCAGAGCAATAGTTGCTTCATCAGGAAAGCCTGGTTTAGTTCCCAACCTCCACTATGTGGCTCAGAACCATCCATTGGGAATTGTATTCCTTTGGAGTCTTAGCCCTCCTTCTGTCTGTAGGGTTCCAGGCATGCTTGCACATTACTGACACGTGTTCATGTATACACCTACATTTACAACAAAAGAAAAGATTGCTTGTTGATCTTGATTCTTGAAATTTGGTTCCTAATTGGTCTGGAATCCCATATATGCTATAACTCCAGACAAAGGGGCTCTGAATCCCTTTTTGAGGCACAGGGACCGCACACATGAGACATGAACACTCACAGAAAACTGAACAAAATGCAAATGAACTTGTAGAAAATGAATTAAGTTGGGTGTGGTAGGGCTCACTTTTGTTGTTGTTGTTTTATGAGACAGTTTTTCTCTGTGTAGCTCTGGCTGCCCTGGAACTCAGTCTTTAGACCAGACTGGCCTGGAACTGAGAAATCTGCCTGCCTCTGCCTTCCAAGTTTTGGGAATAAAGGAGTGCACCACCCCCGTCAGGCTGGAAGGGCTCACTTTTAATGCCATGAATTGTGATGGAAGGATTCTATTCTCCAGGGCATCCTGTTCTTTGTTCCCAAAGCCTGTTTAGAAAAATTAATCCAGGAGTGGTGTTACATGCCTTTATGGTCAGTATTTGGAGGCAGAGTCAAACTCTGAGTGAGTTTGAGACTATTCCAGAATATCCAGTGATATGAAGAGTGATGATGTCACCCGAAGTAAATATTCATTAGGTAGCATTAAATCAGATTGTAGGTAAAATAGTGTTAATTATTTTCTGAAAGGAATTTTTATAATTACTCTTGGCAGAACAGCTAGTACAATGACAGTTGTTTTGTTTTTCCATTACAAAGATTTATTCATCTTATTTTATTTTGGATTTTTTTGTTTTGTTTTTGGAGACAGGGTTTCTCTGTGTAACACTGGCTGTCCTGGCAATCAATCTGTAGACCAGGCTGGCCTTGAATTAAGAAATCTCTCTGCTTCTGGCTCCCAAGTGCTGGGATTGAAGGCATGTGCCACCACCTCCTGGCATTATTTTTGATTTCTTAACATAGGGCCTTTGTACGTAGTTCTAACTCTCCTGGAAGTGCTTATGTAAACAAGACTGCCTTCCACAAATGGAGATCCTCATCCATTTGCTTTGCAGGTAATGGGATTGAAAGGCTCTGCTATGATGCCCAGCCTTACTTCATTTTTACATGTTGTACTGGATGGGTTAGTGTGTGAACTTGACACATTCTTTCACAGAGAAAGGAGCTTCAGTTGGGGAAATGCCTCCATGAGATTCAGCTGTGGGGTATTTTCTCAATTAGTGATCAAGGGGAGAGGGCCCCTCCTGGGTGGTACACTCATTTAATCCCTGTCATTGGGAGGCAGAGGCAGGCAGATTGCTGAGTTTTCTGAGGCCACCCAGGTTTGCAGGGTAGGTTCCAGGACTGCCAGGGCTACACAGAGAAACCCTGTCACAAACAAACAAACAAACAAACAAACAAAGAAACAAGTAGTCCATAATCATAATCTTCCTTATAAAGCCAAAGTGTCCAAGTCCTTCCCTTAATCGAGCCTTCTCTAACATTTTTTCCAGACACTGGAATTGGGTTACAGAGAAAACTAACCAAGGATGCTACTCCTTTCCAGGTTCCAGACAGCGCAGCTTTGGCACAACTAAAACCCTGAAGAAACAATGTCCATTGCCGTTATAACTAGAACTAGATAGGCCAGAACCTGTTGAAATCCTAGCAACTGTAATTAAATCTCTTTGGGGCTTCCAGTAAACATTCCTTGTGGTCTCACATTTCCAAACAGCACAGAAAATAATCTTCTGCACCACCCAACTATGACCATGGGATCTAGTCCTGCCATCTCAAGGACACATGTGAAAAGAACAAATGCTTAAATGGTCTCTAAGCACTGGATGTCTACATCCCACCTTTCAGATAAAACCTTCACATGACCAAGGATTTGTGGAGCAGGACTCTTTTCCATCATACTCAAGTGAACCTCCAAGGGGTAATTGCTTAGTTAAGTGCCTAAACTGGGAGCTGACAAAGATCCAAACAAGATCAAGCCTCCTGGTGTAAGGAGGGTGGCTTTGAGAATTGATAGAAAACACCTGCTATCCAGTAAGGGCAAAGACTACACTTCAGGTTAATTTAGATGGCTCATAGGGATCCTGAGATGCCTTCATCATTAGTATCATAATCATTAGAAGGCTCAGGATCTGTGTCCACTTGGCGAAACAATCTTTTCAGTAGTCATTGATCTCCAATTCCTTTATGTGAAAAAACACAAACAGGATCTCATTCCCGTATTAAAACAGGGTTGGGGCCATTCCAAAGTATTAGTTAAAGGATCTCAACATTTAACCATGGCATATGAGCTGGAAGTGTCTGGATGCCAGCGATGATCTGCTGCAGACTGACATTTAGCATCAGTTTACAAAACAATGAAACAAATAATGCAAAAGCGAGATGTGCTTTTGGTGACCTTGGAAGTTAAAACTCACCCTGTTTTGTTTTCTAAAGCTAATTTTTCAGATACATTCAACAATTCCTTGTCCCATTGGATCATGAGGAATTCCAGTTTTATGTTCAATTCCAAATTCCTTGCAAAATTGTTCAAAGCTGTTTCCAGTGTATGCAGGCCCATTATCTGTCTTGCCAACTTTAGGCAGTCCCTTAGCAGTAAAAGCCTGTAAACAATGAACAATAAACTTTCTAGAAGGTGCTCCTCTTAAAGCAGTTGCAACTAGAAATCCTGAAAAGCTGTCAATAGTCATATGTGCTAAGAGAAAAACTCATATAGTTAAGTGCCTCCAACAAGGAAATGGAGAGAGCTTACATTAGCAGCTTGACAGAACATCTGAAAGCTCTACAACCAAATGAAACAAATACATCCAAGAGGAATACATGGCAGGGAATAAACAAATTCAAGGCCAAAATCAACAAAGTAGAAACAAAAAGAATTATACAAAGAATCAACAAAACCAAGAGTTGGTTCTTTGAGAAAATCAACAAGATAGATAAACACTTAGCAGACTAACAAGAAGGAATAGAGGAAACACGCAAATTAATAAAATTGGAATGAAAAGGGAGATATAACAACAGAAACTGCAGAAATTCCAAATATCATCAGATCCTACTACAAAAGCTTATACTCAACAAAATTGGGAAATCTGGATGAAATGGACAGTTTTGTAGACACATGCCAGCTGCCAATGTTAAAACCTGATCAGATAAACCATCAAAATAGTCCCATAACACGTGAGGAAATAGATTCAGTTATTAACAGTCTTCCCAAAACACCACCATCACCACCACAACCACAACCACCACCACCACCACCACCACCAAAAACAACAACAACAACAACAACAACAACAACAACAACAACAACAAAAACACAGGACCAGATGTGTTTGTTGGGAATTCTATCAGTTCTTCAAAGAAGACCTACTACGGATAGTTTTCAAACTATTCCACAAATCAGAAACCCGAGGTATCCTTCACAATTCATTATATGAAGCCACAGTATTGCTTATACATAAACCAAACAAAGATTAAACAAGGAAAGAGAATTCCAGACCAATTTCCCTTGAGAACAGTGATCCAAAACTATTCAATAAAATTCTTGTTGACCGAATCCAAGAACACATCAAAACAGTAATTCACCAGGATCAAATAGGCTTCATCCCAGCAATGCAAGTGTGGTTCAATATAGAGAAATCCTTCAATGTAATCCACTACATAAAGAAACTGGAAAAAAAATACCCCACAAGATCATTTAGTTAGATGCTGAGAAAGCATTTGACAAAATTCACTATCCCTTCATGTTAAAAGTCTTGGAATGATCAGGAATTCAAGGCCTATACCAAAACATAGTAAAAGCAATATACAGCAAACCAGAAGCCAACATCAAACTAAATAGAGGAAATTTGAAGTAATCCTACTAAAATTATGGTCCAGAAAATGTTGCCCACTCTTTCCCTATTTATTCAATATAGTACTTGAAGATCTATCTAGAGCATTTAGAGAACAAAAGGAGGTACAGTTTGTAACACTTGTCAAAATGTTACAAACTGGAAAGGAGGTAGTCAAAACATCACTATTTGCAGATGATATGATAGTATACTTATGCAACCCAATAAAACAACACTAGAGAACTCCTACAACTGAGAAACAATTTCTGCCATGTGGCTGGATGTAAAATTAACTCAATCAAATCAGTAGCCTTCCTCTACTCAAAGGATAAATAAGCTGAGAAAGAAAATAGGGTAATGACACCCTTTACCATAGTCACAAATAACATTACATATCTTGGTGTCACTCTAAGTATGCAAGTGAAAAATTTGTATGACAAGAATTTCAAGTCTCTGAAGAAAGAAATCAAAGCAGATCTCAGAATATGGAAAGATCTCTTTCATGATCATGGATTGGCAGAATTAAGGTAGTAAAAATGGCCACCTTGCCAAAAGCAAACTACAGATTCAATGCTCTCCCAGTCAAAACTATATAACCAAGACATGCAGAACATATTTATACCTTAAAAACCAGACAGAAACAAAAGTAAGATGGCTACACACATTAAATTATTTAAACCAGACCAAAGGCCTGGTGTGGAAGGCATTCTCTTGGAGACATGGGATTAGGAATGTGATGAAAAATTGTGGGAGGGAGGTCTGGGAGGAAAGTAACAGCTGAACTGGGAAGTAATAAAAGTAAAATATAAAATGTAAAGAAATAAAGGATTACAAACCAAAAAATTTAAATTCATGGGTTCTATAAAATGAGGCTACACCTGGAGTAGCATCAAAGGGTGGGAGAATATAATGGATTTGAATATTGCAAGTAGGAGGAGCCAAAGGGTGGGAGGGGCTTTGAATTCCAGGTTAGGAGAGATATATAAGGGCAGGTCTTCTCAAGAGAATTCAAAGACAGAGGACTGCGCAGGTTACAGGAAACCTCTTCATTCCTGGTGAATTGGTGAGTTGCATGAAATGTCTAAGGTTGCTATGTAAAGGGGATATCAAGTTGGGGAAAATTTGGGAGACAGTGGAGGAGGATTTTTGGTGATTTTTTTAGCCTGTATGGGTGTTTGATTGGTGAAGTATAAAATATGCCCTGTATACATGCAGAAGATGTTATTTAAATTTAGTAGATGGTTCAAGTCTATCCCATAAATGTGAACAGTGCAGAGCAGTGATTTGCCCTGATCAGGGCACTCTATGGATGAGCTTTCAAGAGACCTCAAGGGGCTCTATTCTTCATTCTAAGCACAAGATTGAATCCTGGGCTGTTCAGAAAGCCTGGATCAATAGATAGTGAGGCCTGTCTATAGGACAAAGGAAAGAACTGACAATGGGATCTCAAGTGACCTTGGGACCAATTGAGGCTCCAGATTGCCTAGATAAGGCATAGTAGTGGCATTCTGACTCAAAAGTGTGACATCTTGGATGGTGTTTGGCTGAGCAGGCCCTCCTTCATCTAAAATCTGTAACCATTTTGGATGCATGGACCACACCTTTAATCCCAGGACTCGGAAACTAATGGCAAGTGGGTTTTTGTAATTGTGAGCCCTGGCTTGCATGTACAGTGTGAATCAGGAAGTCAGGGGCATGCACATGGAACCTGCCTCAGTCTCAGAAGAGAAAGTTTGGAGAAATAAATAGGTGTTAGCGGTGGCCGGAAACGTGCATGTCCTCTTGGCAGCAGGATGAGAAGAGACGCATTTTTTGAGATTGCTCCTAGAGAGTAAGGAAAATTTTTATTTTCTCGATGGAGACCATGTTAGGAGGAAATCCTACAGGATGGCTCAGTTCTTTGTTACACACCTTTAGTCTTAGCCCTGCTTGGGAAGTAACAGTTAGGCTGATCCTTCTGAATTCTGTTTCAGCCTTATGTTCTGTTTGACTCACATACAGCATAGTTCATTTAGCGAAACTCAGTCACAAAAGAAAAGAGTACAAAAAAAGTCTGTGATCTGGCCATATTTCCGTTAGATATTAAGTTGTGGCTACAGACTGGATGTTACAACAGGGTGTGTATAGCTGCTGGATTCTAGAGGATGAAAGGAGGAGCCTGTGGGAGGGTTCTTGATAGGGAGATTCAATTAAGGCTAAGTCCTAAGTGCTAAGTATAGCACTTCAATATCAGGGGATCTGGCTTAGGTGTATGTGCCTTCTGACATCCAGAGTAATTAGATCATCAATGCTCTTGTTTAGAATACGGGAGTGGAAAGGGTCCATGGAAATGGCACATGTTCCATTGCCCTTGATTCTTTATTTTGTCACAGGGTGTCATAGTGCCAGGAGGAGAAACTGGGATCATGTTTTTCCAATTATGATAATATTCCTTTGTTTAAAAAATATTTAATCTTTTTTACAATCCAGATTTTATCCCCCTTCTGGTCCTCCCACGGAAAGTTCCACATCCTGTAAGTCTAGTTTCCTTCTCAGGGAGAATGTCTTCACCGCACCCACTACCTATAAGAACTCCCTGCCCACTTCGGGCCTCCAGTCTTTTTAGGGATAGGTACATCTTTTCTGAGGGAGTACAGTCCCACAGTTTTCTGCTGAGTATGTGTTGGGGGCCTCATATCAGCTGGTGTACGCTTAATTGGTGGTTGTCTAGTTTCTGAGAGATCTTGGGGGGTCCAGGTTAGTTGAGACTGCTGCTTTCTTTCTTCTATCTCTTGTATTCTCCTGGTAATGATTAATTATCCCAGATCTCATTCCTTGGTTTTCAATTTCCAGGGTTGCCTATATTTGTCTTTGTTATATCTACTTCCAATTCTAGGTCTTGGACTGCATTAATAAAAACTTTCACTTTTTTGATTGTATCTTCCTGTATTGCTTATGGGATTTATGTGTTTCCTCTCTAAGTGCTTCTATCTGTTCACTTGCGTTTTCTTATATTTCTTTATGTGAGTTATTTATATCTCTTTAAAAGGATTCTATTATCATTAAGATAAGATTTTAGGTCATCTTCCTGACTTTCAAGTGCATTTGTCTATCCAGGGCTTGCTGTGGTGGGAGAAGTAGTTTCTGATAATGCCAAAGTTTACTGGCTTCTGTTTCTCATGGTCTTTTTCTTGCCTCTTGTCATATGGTTATAGGGAGTTTTTTTCTGGTTGGGGTGTTTCTGTTTGGGAGTTTTCTTTTTTGTCCCTAGGTTGACTCAAGTCTCATGGTAGGCCAGTTGCCTTGGATGTGGCAAACCTCCTGTGGGATCTTCTGACTGTGGAACCTTCAGAGGGTCATGTACACTGGTGACTTGTTGCCCTGGTGGCCGTGTGTCTTCAGGGAGGCCTTCTTGAAGACCTTTGAATTGTGGGTTCTTTAGAGAGGCAGAGAAGCTGGAGATATGTTGCCCTGGCTGTGACACATCTACTGGGATGCCTTCATACTGTTTACTCTTGAGAGGATTTGTCAAGCTATTGCCCTATGTTTCGCTGTTAACCAGGGAAGCATAAGTACTGTAGGTTTTGTTTCCCTGCATGCAAAAGAATTCCCGACAGGCTTTCAGACTGTCGATTCAGTTTCTCTGCATGCTGCAGTGCCCCTGGGAGGTCTTCAGACTTTGGTGTCAGTTGTCTATTTACTCTGTTTGCAGAATTCCTGGGTTTGAGATTTGACTTTTGTGTCAGTTGCCCTGCATGCCACAGAAATCCTGTGAAGCCTTCAGGCTTTTATTTTCATGGGCAGAGGCAGACTAGCTAGTAGTCTGTCCCAACAAAATTTCACAGCCAGAAGTGTAGGATATGGAAAATTTAAACATTGGAAATGAACATTCAATTGCCAGCTTACCTGGACTGGCAACCTCTTGTTAATACTGGAGCCAAGTGCATATTTATTTCAATACTGAGAATACTTGTAAGATTTGGAAACACAGGCAGTTGTTCAGAAAGAATGAAGCTCCTGTCTGATTCCTGCTCTGTAACAGTCCAAACCAAATGCTGGGGAGGCAGGATGGGTAAATCAGTGCTCTCTGTACGTTTTTTGACGTGTTTTCTTTTACTAGATTCTCCAGAACATATTCCAATAGGTTCGGAACACACATAGGGCTGAAGGTCCCTCCTTGTATCCAAAATTCCAAATGCCTTCAAGTGCACCCATAGAAACCAGACCCCAAAGGCTTCAAGAGACTGCAAGGAACTTACCCTTTCAAGTTTATTACAGTCCCATATTGACCCCAACAAATCCAATGCAATCAAGTCTTTCAGTCCCTGAAAGGGACCTACATCAGCAAGAGTTCCAAGGACCATCAAGAAAATCAGGTATCCAAATGCAACTAGATCCTGTACTGGGCCCAGGTTTACCTACTTTGAAAAAACCCTCAGGGCGTCTAAGTTATCAAATACATAATTGAAATCTTGTTTCCATGTTCTCATAGGATCTGTGGTACTGTCAGAGAAATATGGTGACCATCAATCTGGCCCTGTGACTTCAAGAAAGGTGCGGAAGGAACGCATTGTGTACTCCATAAAACAAAAGCACCTGCTGCAAGAACATTTTGATAAGTGTCAGTACCCAAACCAGGATCAATGTGTGAAGCTGGCAGAGTTAGTTGGTGTGACAGCGAGGGACATCAAGGTCTGCCCCTCTCTTTTCCCTCAATCCAACAGCAAAAATCTACACTTTCCCATCAGAAACTTTAATTTTGTTCTTAAATGCTTAGGGCAGTGATGACAGTTTTAGGTGGTGGATATTTATGAATCAAATGCTGGGACTCAAATTTTTATCAACCTGGTAGCAATATAGAATAGCATTGTTTCCATGCAGGGTCTCAGAAATCTAATCACCAGAGCTCCTGCTAAAATACAGGACACACTGGCTCAATCTCCCCAGTCTTATGTTGTCTGGTCATACACAATCTACTTTATTATAATATCTTAGCCATCTTGAGTTTCCTGCTTCTTTGTTTCTGACATGTGAATCATTGCTATACAAACACCTTTTATCCAAAATCTTCACCTTGTGGTCCTGTTAGGGGACAACAAGCATTCTTCTGATATCTTCTTTCTTTTCCAGATCTGGTTTAAGAACAGCCGAGCTAAGTACAAGCGGATGGCTCTCCAGAATATTACAGAAGCTTTGCCAGAGACCAATGGAAGTTCAAAACCAGTTTTTGAATCAACCCACTTTCCTGGTTCCATACCTCTTGTTGCTGCTGAGAATGGAGAGCCCATGTGTTCAGGCACATTTAGTGAGGTTTCCATTCCCAAACTCAACTGCATCCAGGAATCTTCTCTGCATCATTATCAGGCCAGTGATGCAGACAGGTGTAGTCAGCAGGAAGATCTGCTTGTTGGCCATGCTCCCATTATAGATTGGGATTCTGGTCAATCAGCAGCAGTTGAAGCCCAGACTGATCTAGCAGTGACTGAATCTACAGATGTCCTAGAAGCTGCCACCCATTGCCCAGAGGAGGCTCAAGGTTCAGGTCCATCTGCAGAGGAACTCTGGCAAAGAATCCTTGACGACTTGGAGAAATCCGAGGACTGGCTTACTCCAGTGACTGAATCTACAGATGTCCTAGAAGCTGCCACCCATTGCCCAGAGGAGGCTCAAGGTTCAGGTCCATCTGCAGAGGAACTCTGGCAAAGAATCATTGACGACTTTGACATACCCGAGGACTGGCTTACTCCAGTGACTGAATCTACAGATGTCCTAGAAGCTGCCACCCATTGCCCAGAGGAGGCTCGAGGTTCAGGTCCATCTGCAGAGGAACTCTGGCAAAGAATCCTTGACGACTTTGACAAATCCGAGGACTGGCTTACTCTGGATTACACCCCAAATCCAACTTACTTCTCTCAGCTCCTTGACCATTCCAGACATTTATAGTCATGAAGAAGTGTGTTATGTACACCCTTCATCTCAGTATTTGTGGGAATTAACCAGGCCTTTCTGTAGACATTGTGTACCACTGTGGTTTATATAGAGGGGTTGTTTCAAAGCAACTGTAAATATTCATTCTTCATTGTTACATTATGTTCTCATTAAATAAAAGGAGAAATAGTTCCTGAAAATTATTTTATTACATATATTATCCATTTACATTCCAGTCACTACTGCAAATGTCCCACTGACCTAAAGTTCTTCACCCAACACATTAGGTAAAGTTTTCCCCTAATATTTTTTAACGTTTTTTACCTTTATGACGATAGTATCACATACTATAATAGAATAGGAGATTAACTAATTCAGAAAGAAATAAATCAGGATAAAGTGTCCTTGCCATTTTTGTTTACATTAAGGATTCAGAAAGTGGAACAAATTAAGACGACTAGGTAAACACCTAAAACCATGCCAACTTAGCTAAAGTTACATAATATTAGGATTCAAACCCTAATTTAGATATTACCAAATCATTCTCTAAGTAAATAAGAGACCCAAAACCTTATTGAGTATAACAACTTACACATGAAATATACAGCACTTTGTTTTCTCAGAAAGCAATAGGGCAGCTCTTAGGCATTTTCTTTGTACAGTGACTAGAAAATCTTGATATGACTAGGCACCTCAGCTTTACCAGTAAGCTGATCAGATATAGCATATAGCACTTTAATAGAGAGGTAACACTTCAGGTTTCAGAAGGCAGCAATAATTCTATTTTGGCTTTTATACTAAATGCTTATTATATTTAAGGTGACAATTGAAGCATATGATGTGAAGGTCATTAAGATTTAATGACAATCATTACAGTGTCTTGCAATGTACACACAACTGAATAATGCTTCTCTGGAATGAAAACAGTGTTGATTAATTGGATTTTACATACCCACACAGAGAAAACTTAAAAAATAACTATCAAAGGCAATGTACTATGCTGATGTACTAAATTCAAAGTATGCCACAGAACTGAAACACATGACTAACACCGTGCTTTGTTCTAGGAGAAAGCTGACCAGTTCTCAGGGAAAGCTAAGCCTACACCATTTATCCTAATAACCATGGCTTATATAAACACATCAGGTTCCCAGTAAAGAACCAAATCTAGGAATGTAAGTAAAACTTTGAGTGTTTTACATCTCTAGAACCTGGCTAAGGCTACACATCTATCTTCAAATCAGAAGCTGATATGAAATAGAGTGAGGTTCCCAGCTATGATAGAAAATAGAAAGGCTTCCAAGCACCATATTCCCTCAGGTTCCAGGAAAGCATCATGTGAGAAATAGAGAAGTAGGCAAAGAGGAAAGCTGGAAACATTCAGCTGTGATGTGATTCACTGTACAAGGCATTTAAAGTTCAGGACTGGAGTGAACCATCAGGCTTTTCATAATGCTGGGAGCTATCCGTTTAATAATGTTCCCAGATAAAAGCAGGCATGATAGTGAGGGTAACCACAGTCCCAGCTTTTGACAGCCTATCTGCAGTCTGAGCATCCTTCAAGCCACTGACATTCTGTCCCTTGATCTCACAGATGTGGTTGTCAGTTAGAAGGCTATTACTGGTAGCAGAATTATCCTTCACGATGGATGAGATTTTAACACTTCTAACGATAAAGCAAATATCCAGGTGATGCACAGAGATAGCAGACACACAGAAGTGTGGAGAAGCCAGAGAGCATAGCTAGGAGAATCCCTGTTGCTCAGAGGATCATGTCAAGTACTCCCAGGCAGGAAGCGTTTGGTTTCTATCTCCAGCTGGGGACGATCCTCTCCCACAGAGTGCCATATCCTGGTTAATCAGGGAGATAGCTAACCACACAGGAGTGCAGAGAGGTTTGAGAGCACAGGGAGGACCACCCCTGCTGCTCAGAGGAACCAGCCCAAAATCCTGAGAACACAGGTACCCAGGATCAGCCTGGGACAGAAGACTTCTGATTTTTGTCTGCATCCAGATAAGATGCTGGGCCACAGAATTACATATAGAAATACCACCACAAGGAAGCTAGTCTTTCAGGAGTGCCTACCAATCTGTGTCCAAAGGTGAGGCCACCACCATTCTCAAATTTCTGGACAAAGTGGGACCTGCTAAGAACCATCAGGACACAGGAATCAAGAATCAACTGGTGACAGGATACTTTTGATTTCTTTATGTACACCTGATCTCACACATTATCCCAGCTCTGCATACATAAACTCCTCCTAGAGAGAATGGGTCTCCCTGGAGTTCAGATACATAGGCTAGCAGGACAGTTAAACCACAGTCAGAGACATCAAGACCAGCTAGCACCAGAGATAACCAGATGGCAAAAATCAAATGCAAGAACACTGGCAACAAACCAAGTCAACATGGAACCATGCGAACCCAGTTCTCCCACAACAGCAAGTCCTGGATACCCCAACACACCAGAAAAACAAGATCTGGATTTAAAATTACATCTCATGATGCTGATATAGGACGTCAGAGAGGACATAAATAGTTCCCTTAAATACAAACAGGAGAACATTTGTCAACAGGTAGAAGCCCTTAAAGAGAAAACACAAAACTTTCTTAAGGAATTACAGGAAAACACACACAGACACACACACACACACACACACACACACATACACAAACCAAAGAAACAAAAAAAACAGGTGAAGGAATTGAACAAAACCATACAGGATCTAATAGTGGAACTAGAAACAACAAAGAAATCACAAAGGGATACAACTCTGGAGATAGAAAACCTTGGTAAGAATTCAAGAGTCATAGATACAAGCATCAGCAACAGAATAGAAGAGTTAGATGAAGGAATTTCAGATGCTGAAGATACCATAGAAAGCATTGACTCAGCCATCAAGGAAAATGCAAAATGCAGAAACCGTGTAACCCAAAACATTCAGGAAATCCAGACCACAATGAGAAGAGCAAACCTAAGGACTATAGGTATAGAGGAGCATAAAGATTTACAACTTAATTGACCAGTAAATAACTTCAACAAAATTGTAGAAGAAAACTTCCCTGACGTAAAGAGAGAGATGCCTGTGACCATTCAAGAAGCCTACAGAAATCCAAACAGACTGGACAAGAACAGATATGCACTTGACAAAGAAAGACCATTCAAACCTGTAATGGAAAGGAAAACTTATCAGAATTACGCCAGACTTCTCACCAGAGACCATGAAAACAAGGAGATCTTGTGCAGATCTCATACAGATCATAAGAGAAAACAAATGCTAGCCCAGACTACTATACCCACCAAAACTCTTATCACCATATATAGAAAAACTAAGATATTCCATGATAAAACAAAATTTGCCCAATATCTTTCCACAAATCCAGCCCTACAAAGGATAATATAAAATGCCAGCACAAGGAGGGAAACTACACCTTAGAAAAAGGAAGTAATAATCTTTCAACACATCCAAAAGAGGAGAAGCACTCAAACATAAAAATTACATCAAAAATAACCGGGAGCAACAATCACTTTTCCTTAATATCTCTTAATCTCAATGAACATAATTTACCAATAAAAACATAGACTAACAGACTGGATTTGAAAACAGGATCCAGCATTTTGCTACATAGAAATCTACCTCAGTGACAAAGACAGGCACTCCAAGCTACAGGACCACATATGTAGGGACCTTGGTCAGACCTATACAAACTGCCTGATTGTTGCTTCCATCTCTGTAAATCTCTGTAAGCCTAGCTTATTTGATCCGGTGGGCTGTGTTTTCTTGGTATTTTCAACTGCTCTAACTACTTCAGTCTTTTACCCGTTCTGTGGCGCTTCCGTGGCTCTGCCTATATTTCTGCCTATGTGCCTCTGCTTTAGGTCTCATTGGTTGCTGAATGGCAGGCATCAGATTAAAATTGGGCTAGCCAGTTCTCCAGGAGTATAACAATGAGCATAGCATAGTTATGCAAGGTTCCCATTGACAAACATAACAGAGTATCATTGATAGTGTCAGGGGTTGGTTCTTGCCCATAGGATGGTTTACAATTTGTGCTAGCAATTAATTGGAAATTGCCTCAGTTTCTCCTTCATCTTTGTCTAGGCAGTGTTTCCCATTAATAAATACATCCATTTTATGTTCTCAACACTACCTACCTCTCAACATTACCTGACAGTCACTACTCTATTCCCTTTCTCTCATAGGGTTTCCCCATGGGTCTACCTTGAACCTAATGCATCAAGTCTCTGCAGGATCAGGTGCATCCTCTCCTTTTGAGGCCACTCAAGGCAGCCTAGGTAGAAGAATGGCTCCAGAGACAGCCATTAGCTTCCAATCTAGTTATTGGGGGACCCACATGAAGAGTGAGGTGCACATCTGCTAAATATATTATGGGGGCCTAAGTTCAACCCATGTGTGTGTGTGTGTGTGTGTGTGTGTGTGTGTGTGTGTGTGTGGTCTTTTGTTGGCTACTGAGTCTGTGAGAGCTCCCAAGAGGGCTGGTCCCCAGGTTTTGCCATTCTTCTCCAACATCCACTCTGCTGATTTTATAGGTGTGTGCCAAATGAGTCTGTTACTCTCAGTTTCTTTTCCTAACTAATGTGCAGTTAATTTTTCTTTAAATAAAAGTACTTTTTTTTTATTCGATATATTTTCATTTACATTTCAAATGATTTCCCCTTTTCTAGACCCCCAAACCCCGAAAGTCCCATCAGCCCCCTTCCCTCCCCCTGTTCTTCCCCCCCCACCCCTTCCCAATTCCCTGTTCTGGTTTGTGCTATAATGCTTGACTGAGTCTTTCCAGAACTGGGGGCCACTCCTCTGTTCTTCTTGTACCTCATTTGATTTGTGGATTATGTTTTTGGTATTCCAGTTTTCTAGGTTAATATCCACTTATTAGTGAGTGCATACCATGATTCATTTTTTGAGTCTGGGTTACCCCACTTAGTATGATGTTCTCCAGCTCCATCCATTTGCCTAAGAATTTCATGAATTCATTGTTTCTAATGGCTGAATAGTACTCCACTGTGTATATATACCACATTTTTTTGCATCCAGTCTTCTGTTGAGGGATACCTGGGTGCTTTCCAGCTTCTGGCAATTATAAATAGGGCTCCTATGAACATAGTGGAACATGTATCCTTATTACATGCTGGGGAAATCTTCTGGGTATATGCCCAGGAGTGGTATAGCAGGATCTTCTGGAAGTGAGGTGCCCAGTTTTCTGAGGAACTGCCAGACTGATTTCTAGAGTGGTTGTACCAATTTGCAACCCCACAAGCAGTGGAGGAGTGTTCCTCTTTCTCCACATCCTCGCCTACATCTGCTTCTCCTGAATTTTTAATCTTAGCCATTCTTACTGGTGTAAGGTGAAATCTCAGGGTTGTTTTGATTTGCATTTAAAAAAGTGCTTTCTTGAGTACAGTTTGATCTGTCTCTTTTATTTGAGACAGTTTTTTATTCTGTAACAGCCATGGTAGTCCTGTGACTTACTCTGTAGTCAAGGCTGGTCTGGAACTCACAGAGATCTACCTGCTTTGGTGTTCCAAGTGTTGGGCTTCAGGAGTGCACCACCATATCTAACTTGAATTTAATTGAATGTGATCTCTTCTACTACATACCATTGCAAAATATCAAAACTCTTAGCATTATGGAACTAGAGCTGGATTTAACTGAGGGTTACTTATTGTGGAGATGGAGTGATGGCTCAGTGAGTCAGAGCAATAGTTGCTTCATCAGGAAAGCCTGGTTTAGTTCCCAACCTCCACTATGTGGCTCAGAACCATCCATTGGGAATTGTATTCCTTTGGAGTCTTAGCCCTCCTTCTGTCTGTAGGGTTCCAGGCATGCTTGCACATTACTGACACGTGTTCATGTATACACCTACATTTACAACAAAAGAAAAGATTGCTTGTTGATCTTGATTCTTGAAATTTGGTTCCTAATTGGTCTGGAATCCCATATATGCTATAACTCCAGACGCAGGGGCTCTGAATCCCTTTTTGAGGCACAGGGACCGCACACATGAGACATGAACACTCACAGAAAACTGAACAAAATGCAAATGAACTTGTAGAAAATGAATTAAGTTGGGTGTGGTAGGGCTCACTTTTGTTGTTGTTGTTTTTTGAGACAGTTTTTCTCTGTGTAGCTCTGGCTGCCCTGGAACTCAGTCTTTAGACCAGACTGGCCTGGAACTGAGAAATCTGCCTGCCTCTGCCTTCCAAGTTTTGGGAATAAAGGAGTGCACCACCCCCGTCAGGCTGGAAGGGCTCACTTTTAATGCCATGAATTGTGATGGAAGGATTCTATTCTCCAGGGCATCCTGTTCTTTGTTCCCAAAGCCTGTTTAGAAAAATTAATCCAGGAGTGGTGTTACATGCCTTTATGGTCAGTATTTGGAGGCAGAGTCAAACTCTGAGTGAGTTTGAGACTATTCCAGAATATCCAGTGATATGAAGAGTGATGATGTCACCCGAAGTAAATATTCATTAGGTAGTATTAAATCAGATTGTAGGTAAAATAGTGTTAATTATTTTCTGAAAGGAATTTTTATAATTACTCTTGGCAGAACAGCTAGTACAATGACAGTTGTTTTGTTTTTCCATTACAAAGATTTATTCATCTTATTTTATTTTGGATTTTTTTGTTTTGTTTTTGGAGACAGGGTTTCTCTGTGTAACACTGGCTGTCCTGGCAATCAATCTGTAGACCAGGCTGGCCTTGAATTAAGAAATCTCTCTGCCTCTGGCTCCCAAGTGCTGGGATTGAAGGCATGTGCCACCACCTCCTGGCATTATTTTTGATTTCTTAACATAGGGCCTTTGTACGTAGTTCTAACTCTCCTGGAAGTGCTTATGTAAACAAGACTGCCTTCCACAAATGGAGATCCTCATCCATTTGCTTTGCAGGTAATGGGATTGAAAGGCTCTGTTATGATGCCCAGCCTTACTTCATTTTTACATGTTGTACTGGATGGGTTAGTGTGTGAACTTGACACATTCTTTCACAGAGAAAGGAGCTTCAGTTGGGGAAATGCCTCCATGAGATTCAGCTGTGGGGTATTTTCTCAATTAGTGATCAAGGGGAGAGGGCCCCTCCTGGGTGGTACACTCATTTAATCCCTGTCATTGGGAGGCAGAGGCAGGCAGATTGCTGAGTTTTCTGAGGCCACCCAGGTTTGCAGGGTAGGTTCCAGGACTGCCAGGGCTACACAGAGAAACCCTGTCACAAACAAACAAACAAACAAACAAACAAGTAGTCCATAATCATAATCTTCCTTATAAAGCCAAAGTGTCCAAATCCTTCCCTTAATCGAGCCTTCTCTAACATTTTTTCCAGACACTGGAATTGGGTTACAGAGAAAACTAACCAAGGATGCTACTCCTTTCCAGGTTCCAGACAGCGCAGCTTTGGCACAACTAAAACCCTGAAGAAACAATGTCCATTGCCGTTATAACTAGAACTAGATAGGCCAGAACCTGTTGAAATCCTAGCAACTGTAATTAAATCTCTTTGGGGCTTCCAGTAAACATTCCTTGTGGTCTCACATTTCCAAACAGCACAGAAAATAATCTTCTGCACCACCCAACTATGACCATGGGATCTAGTCCTGCCATCTCAAGGACACATGTGAAAAGAACAAATGCTTAAATGGTCTCTAAGCACTGGATGTCTACATCCCACCTTTCAGATAAAACCTTCACATGACCAAGGATTTGTGGAGCAGGACTCTTTTCCATCATACTCAAGTGAACCTCCAAGGGGTAATTGCTTAGTTAAGTGCCTAAACTGGGAGCTGACAAAGATCCAAACAAGATCAAGCCTCCTGGTGTAAGGAGGGTGGCTTTGAGAATTGATAGGAAACACCTGCTATCCAGTAAGGGCAAAGACTACACTTCAGGTTAATTTAGATGGCTCATAGGGATCCTGAGATGCCTTCATCATTAGTATCATAATCATTAGAAGGCTCAGGATCTGTGTCCACTTGGCGAAACAATCTTTTCAGTAGTCATTGATCTCCAATTCCTTTATGTGAAAAAACACAAACAGGATCTCATTCCCGTATTAAAACAGGGTTGGGGCCATTACAAAGTATTAGTTAAAGGATCTCAACATTTAACCATGGCATATGAGCTGGAAGTGTCTGGATGCCAGCGATGATCTACTGCAGACTGACCTTTAGCATCAGTTTACAAAACATTAAAACAAATAATGCAAAAGCGAGATGTGCTTTTGGTGACCTTGGAAGTTAAAACTCACCCTGTTTTGTTTTCTAAAGCTAATTTTTCAGATACATTCAACAATTCCTTGTCCCATTGGATCATGAGGAATTTCAGTTTTATGTTCAATTCCAAATTCCTTGCAAAATTGTTCAAAGCTGTTTCCAGTGTATGCAGGCCCATTATCTGTCTTGCCAACTTTAGGCAGTCCCTTAGCAGTAAAAGCCTGTAAACAATGAACAATAACCTTTCTAGAAGGTTCTCCTCTTAAAGCAGTTGCAACTAGAAATCCTGAAAAGCTGTCAATAGTCATATGTGCTAAGAGAAATACTCATATAGTTAAGTGCCTCCAACAAGGAAATGGAGAGAGCTTACATTAGCAGCTTGACAGAACATCTGAAAGCTCTACAACCAAATGAAACAAATACATCCAAGAGGAATACATGGCAGGGAATAAACAAATTCAAGGCCAAAATCAACAAAGTAGAAACAAAAAGAATTATACAAAGAATCAACAAAACCAAGAGTTGGTTCTTTGAGAAAATCAACAAGATAGATAAACACTTAGCAGACTAACAAGAAAGAATAGAGGAAACACGCAAATTAATAAAATTGGAATGAAAAGGGAGATATAACAACAGAAACTGCAGAAATTCCAAATATCATCAGATCCTACTACAAAAGCTTATACTCAACAAAATTGGGAAATCTGGATGAAATGGACAGTTTTGTAGACACATGCCAGCTGCCAATGTTAAAACCTGATCAGATAAACCATCAAAATAGTCCCATAACACGTGAGGAAATAGATTCAGTTATTAACAGTCTTCCCAAAACACCACCATCACCACCACAACCACAACCACCACCACCACCACCACCACCACCAAAAACAACAACAACAACAACAACAACAACAACAACAACAACAAAAACACAGGACCAGATGTGTTTGTTGGGAATTCTATCAGTTCTTCAAAGAAGACCTACTACGGATACTTTTCAAACTATTCCACAAATCAGAAACCCGAGGTATCCTTCACAATTCATTATATGAAGCCACAGTATTGCTTATACATAAACCAAACAAAGATTAAACAAGGAAAGAGAATTCCAGACCAATTTCCCTTGAGAACAGTGATCCAAAACTACTCAATAAAATTCTTGCTGACCGAATCCAAGAACACATCAAAACAGTAATTCACCAGGATCAAATAGGCTTCATCCCAGCAATGCAAGTGTGGTTCAATATATAGAAATCTTTCAATGTAATCCACTACATAAAGAAACTCGAAAAAATATACCCCACAAGATCATTTAGTTAGATGCTGAGAAAGCATTTGACAAAATTCACTATCGCTTCATGTTAAAAGTCTTGGAATGATCAGGAATTCAAGGCCTAAACCAAAACATAGTAAAAGCAATATACAGCAAACCAGAAGCCAACATCAAACTAAACTGAGAAAATTTGAAGTAATCCTACTAAAATTATGGTCCAGAAAATGTTGCCCACTCTTTCCCTATTTATTCAATATAGTACTTGAAGATCTATCTAGAGCATTTAGAGAACAAAAGGAGGTACAGTTTGTAACACTTGTCAAAATGTTACAAACTGGAAAGGAGGTAGTCAAAACATCACTATTTGCAGATGATATGATAGTATACTTATGCAACCCAATAAAACAACACTAGAGAACTCCTACAACTGAGAAACAATTTCTGCCATGTGGCTGGATGTAAAATTAACTCAATCAAATCAGTAGCCTTCCTCTACTCAAAGGATAAATAAGCTGAGAAAGAAAATAGGGTAATGACACCCTTTACCATAGTCACAAATAACATTACATATCTTGGCGTCACTCTAAGTATGCAAGTGAAAAATTTGTATGACAAGAATTTCAAGTCTCTGAAGAAAGAAATCAAAGCAGATCTTAGAATATGGAAAGATCTCTTTCATGATCATGGATTGGCAGAATTAAGGTAGTAAAAATGGCCACCTTGCCAAAAGCAAACTACAGATTCAATGCACTCCCAGTCAAAACTATATAACCAAGACATGCAGAACATATTTATACCTTAAAAACCAGACAGAAACAAAAGTAAGATGGCTACACACATTAAATTATTTAAACCAGACCAAAGGCCTGGTGTGGAAGGCATTCTCTTGGAGACATGGGATTAGGAATGTGATGAAAAATTGTGGGAGGGAGGTCTGGGAGGAAAGTAACAGCTGAACTGGGAAGTAATAAAAGTAAAATATAAAATGTAAAGAAATAAAGGATTACAAACCAAAAAATTTAAATTCATGGGTTCTATAAAATGAGGCTACACCTGGAGTAGCATCAAAGGGTGGGAGAGAATAATGGATTTGAATATTGCAAGTAGGTGGAGCCAAAGGGTGGGAGGGGCTTTGAATTCCAGGTTACGAGAGATATATAAGGGCAGGTCTTCTAAGGAGAATTCAAAGACAGAGGACTGCGCAGGTTACAGGAAACCTCTTCATTCCTGGTGAATTGGTGAGTTGCATGAAATGTCTAAGGTTGCTATGTAAAGGGGATATCAAGTTGGGGAAAATTTGGGAGACAGTGGAGGAGGATTTTTGGTGATTTTTTTAGCCTGTATGGGTGTTTGATTGGTGAAGTATAAAATATGCCCTGTATACATGCAGAAGATGTTATTTAAATTTAGTAGATGGTTCAAGTCTATCCCATAAATGTGAACAGTGCAGAGCAGTGATTTGCCCTGATCGGGGCACTCTATGGATGAGCTTTCTAGAGACCTCAAGGGGCTCTATTCTTCATTCTAAGCACAAGATTGAATCCTGGGCTGTTGAGAAAGCCTGGATCAATAGATAGTGAGGCCTGTCTATAGGACAAAGGAAAGAACTGACAATGGGATCTCAAGTGACCTTGGGACCAATTGAGGCTCCAGATTGCCTAGATAAGGCATAGTAGTGGCATTCTGACTCAAAAGTGTGACATCTTGGATGGTGTTTGGCTGAGCAGGCCCTCCTTCATCTAAAATCTGTAACCATTTTGGATGCATGGACCACACCTTTAATCCCAGGACTCGGAAACTAATGGCAAGTGGGTTTTTGTAATTGTGAGCCCTGGCTTGCATGTATAGTGTGAATCAGGAAGTCAGGGGCATGCACATGGAACCTGCCTCAGTCTCAGAAGAGAAAGTTTGGAGAAATAAATAGGTGTTAGTGGTGGCGGGAAATGTGCATGTCCTCTTGGCAGCAGGATGAGAAGAGACGCATTTTTTGAGATTGCTCCTAGAGAGTAAGGAAAATTTTTATTTTCTCGATGGAGCCCATGTTAGGAGGAAATCCTACAGGATGGCACAGTTCTTTGTTACACACCTTTAGTCTTAGCCCTGCTTGGGAAGTAACATTTAGGCTGATCCTTCTGAATTCTGTTTCAGCCTTGTGTTCTGTTTGACTCACATACAGCATAGTTCATTTAGCGAAACTCAGTCACAAAAGAAAAGAGTACAAAAAAAGTCTGTGATCTGGCCATATTTCCGTTAGATATTAAGTTGTGGCTACAGACTGGATGTTACAACAGGGTGTGTATAGCTGCTGGATTCTAGAGGATGAAAGGAGGATCCTGTGGGAGGGTTCTTGATAGGGAGATTCAATTAAGACTAAGTCCTTGGTATAGCACTTCAATATCAGGGGATCTGGCTTAGGTGTATGTGCCTTCTGACATCCAGAGTAATTAGATCATCAATGCTCTTGTTTAGAATACGGGAGTGGAAAGGGTCCATGGAAATGGGACATGTTCCATTGCCCTTGATTCTTTATTTTGTCACAGGGTGTCATACTGCAAGGAGGAGAAACTGGGATCATGTTTTTCCAATTATGATAATATTCCTTTGTTTAAAAAACATTTAATCTTTTTTACAATCCAGATTTTATCCACCTTCTGGTCCTCCCACGGAAAGCTCCACATCCTGTAAGTCTAGTTTCCTTCTCAGGGAGAATGTCTTCAACCCACCCCCTACCTATAAGAACTCCCTGCCCACTTCGGGCCTCCAGTCTTTTTAGGGATAGGTACATCTTTTCTGAGGGAGTACAGTCCCACAGTTTTCTGCTGAGTATGTGTTGGGGGCCTCATATCAGCTGGTGTACGCTTAATTGGTGGTTGTCTAGTTTCTGAGAGATCTTGGGGGGTCCAGGTTAGTTGAGACTGCTGCTTTCTTTCTTCTATCTCTTGTATTCTCCTGGTAATGATTAATTATCCCAGATCTCATTCCTTGGTTTTCAATTTCCAGGGTTGCCTATATTTGTCTTTGTTATATCTACTTCCAATTCTAGGTCTTGGACTGCATTAATAAAAACTTTCACTTTTTTGATTGTATCTTCCTGTATTGCTTATGGGATTTATTTGTTTCCTCTCTAAGTGCTTCTACCTGTTCACTTGCGTTTTCTTATATTTCTTTATGTGAGTTATTTATATCTCTTTAAAAGGATTCTATTATCATTAAGATAAGATTTTAGGTCATCTTCCTGACTTTCAAGTGCATTTGTCTATCCAGGGCTTGCTGTGGTGGGAGAAGTAGTTTCTGATAATGCCAAATTTTACTGGCTTCTGTTTCTCATGGTCTTGCTCTTGCCTCTTGTCATATGGTTATAGGGAGTTTTTTTCTGGTTGGGGTGTTTCTGTTTGGGAGTTTTCTTTTTTGTCCCTAGGTTGACTCAAGTCTCATGGTAGGCCAGTTGCCTTGGATGTGGCAAACCTCCTGTGGGATCTTCTGACTGTGGAACCTTCAGAGGGGCATGTACACTGGTGACTTGTTGCCCTGGTGGCCGTGTGTCTTCAGGGAGGCCTTCTTGAAGACCTTTGAATTGTGGGTTCTTTAGAGAGGCAGAGAAGCTGGAGATATGTTGCCCTGGCTGTGACACATCTACTGGGATGCCTTCATACTGTTTACTCTTGAGAGGATTTGTCAAGCTGTTGCCCTATGTTTCGCTGTTAACCAGGGAAGCATAAGTACTGTAGGTTTTGTTTCCCTGCATGCAAAAGAATTCCCGACAGGCTTTCAGACTGTCGATTCAGTTTCTCTGCATGCTGCAGTGCCCCTGGGAGGTCTTCAGACTTTGGTGTCAGTTGTCCATTTACTCTGTTTGCAGAATTCCTGGGTTTGTGATTTGACTTTTGTGTCAGTTGCCCTGCATGCCACAGAAATCCTGTGAAGCCTTCAGGCTTTTATTTTCATGGGCAGAGGCAGACTAGCTAGTAGTCTGTCCCAACAAAATTTCACAGCCAGAAGTGTAGGATATGGAAAATTTAAACATTGGAAATGAACATTCAATTGCCAGCTTACCTGGACTGGCAACCTCTTGTTAATACTGGAGCCAAGTGCATATTTATTTCAATACTGAGAATACTTGTAAGATTTGGAAACAGAGGCAGTTGTTCAGAAAGAATGAAGCTCCTGTCTGATTCCTGCTCTGTAACAGTCCAAACCAAATGCTGGGTAGGCAGGATGGGTAAATCAGTGCTCTCTGTACGTTTTTTGACGTGTTTTCTTTTACTAGATTCTCCAGAACATATTCCAATAGGTTCGGAACACACATAGGGCTGAAGGTCCCTCCTTGTATCCAAAATTCCAAATGCCTTCAAGTGCACCCATAGAAACCAGACCCCAAAGGCTTCAAGAGACTGCAAGGAACTTACCCTTTCAAGTTTATTACAGTCCCATATTGACCCCAACAAATCCAATGCAATCAAGTCTTTCAGTCCCTGAAAGGGACCTACATCAGCAAGAGTTCCAAGGACCATCAAGAAAATCAGGTATCCAAATGCAACTAGATCCTGTACTGGGCCCAGGTTTACCTACTTTGAAAAAACACTCAGGGCATCTAAGTTATCAAATACATAATTGAAATCTTGTTTCCATGTTCTCATAGGATCTGTGGTACTGTCAGAGAAATATGGTGACCATCAATCTGGCCCTGTGACTTCAAGAAAGGTGCGGAAGGAACGCATTGTGTACTCCAAAAAACAAAAGCACCTGCTGCAAGAACATTTTGATAAGTGTCAGTACCCAAACCAGGATCAATGTGTGAAGCTGGCAGAGTTAGTTGGTGTGACAGCGAGGGACATCAAGGTCTGCCCCTCTCTTTTCCCTCAATCCAACAGCAAAAATCTACACTTTCCCATCAGAAACTTTAATTTTGTTCTTAAATGCTTAGGGCAGTGATGACAGTTTTAGGTGGTGGATATTTATGAATCAAATGCTGGGACTCAAATTTTTATCAACCCGGTAGCAATATAGAATAGCATTGTTTCCATGCAGGGTCTCAGAAATCTAATCACCAGAGCTCCTGCTAAAATACAGGACACACTGGCTCAATCTCCCCAGTCTTATGTTGTCTGGTCATACACAATCTACTTTATTATAATATGTTAGCCATCTTGAGTTTCCTGCTTCTTTGTTTCTGACATGTGAATCATTGCTATACAAACACCTTTTATCCAAAATCTTCACCTTGTGGTCCTGTTAGGGGACAACAGGCATTCTTCTGATATCTTCTTTCTTTTCCAGATCTGGTTTAAGAACAGCCGAGCTAAGTACAAGCGGATGGCTCTCCAGAATATTACAGAAGCTTTGCCAGAGACCAATGGAAGTTCAAAACCAGTTTTTGAATCAACCCACTTTCCTGGTTCCATACCTCTTGTTGCTGCTGAGAATGGAGAGCCCATGTGTTCAGGCACATTTAGTGAGGTTTCCATTCCCAAACTCAACTGCATCCAGGAATCTTCTCTGCATCATTATCAGGCCAGTGATGCAGACAGGTGTAGTCAGCAGGAAGATCTGCTTGTTGGCCATGCTCCCATTATAGATTGGGATTCTGGTCAATCAGCAGCAGTTGAAGCCCAGACTGATCTAGCAGTGACTGAATCTACAGATGTCCTAGAAGCTGCCACCCATTGCCCAGAGGAGGCTCAAGGTTCAGGTCCATCTGCAGAGGAACTCTGGCAAAGAATCCTTGACGACTTGGAGAAATCCGAGGACTGGCTTACTCCAGTGACTGAATCTACAGATGTCCTAGAAGCTGCCACCCATTGCCCAGAGGAGGCTCAAGGTTCAGGTCCATCTGCAGAGGAACTCTGGCAAAGAATCATTGACGACTTTGACATACCCGAGGACTGGCTTACTCCAGTGACTGAATCTACAGATGTCCTAGAAGCTGCCACCCATTGCCCAGAGGAGGCTCGAGGTTCAGGTCCATCTGCAGAGGAACTCTGGCAAAGAATCCTTGACGACTTTGACAAATCCGAGGACTGGCTTACTCTGGATTACACCCCAAATCCAACTTACTTCTCTCAGCTCCTTGACCATTCCAGACATTTATAGTCATGAAGAAGTGTGTTATGTACACCCTTCATCTCAGTATTTGTGGGAATTAACCAGGCCTTTCTGTAGACGTTGTGTACCACTGTGGTTTATATAGAGGGGTTGTTTCAAAGCAACTGTAAATATTCATTCTTCATTGTTACATTATGTTCTCATGAAATAAAAGGAGAAATAGTTCCTGAAAATTATTTTATTACATATATTATCCATTTACATTCCAGTCACTACTGCAAATGTCCCACTGACCTAAAGTTCTTCACCCAACACATTAGGTAAAGTTTTCCCCTAATATTTTTTAACGTTTTTTACCTTTATTACGATAGTATCACATACTATAATAGAATAGGAGATTAACTAATTCAGAAAGAAATAAATCAGGATAAAGTGTCCTTGCCATTTTTGTTTACATTAAGGATTCAGAAAGTGGAACAAATTAAGACGACTAGGTAAACACCTAAAACCATGCCAACTTAGCTAAAGTTACATAATATTAGGATTCAAACCCTAATTTAGATATTACCAAATCATTCTCTAAGTAAATAAGAGACCCAAAACCTTATTGAGTATAACAACTTACACATGAAATATACAGCACTTTGTTTTCTCAGAAAGCAATAGGGCAGCTCTTAGGCATTTTCTTTGTACAGTGACTAGAAAATCTTGATATGACTAGGCACCTCAGCTTTACCAGTAAGCTGATCAGATATAGCATATAGCAGTTTAATAGAGAGGTAACACTTCAGGTTTCAGAAGGCAGCAATAATTCTATTTTGGCTTTTATACTAAATGCTTATTATATTTAAGGTGACAATTGAAGCATATGATGTGAAGGTCATTAAGATTTAATGACAATCATTACAGTGTCTTGCAATGTACACACAACTGTATAATGCTTCTCTGGAATGAAAACAGTGTTGATTAATTGGATTTTACATACCCACACAGAGAAAACTTAAAAAATAACTATCAAAGGCAATGTACTATGCTGATGTACTAAATTCAAAGTATGCCACAGAACTGAAAAACATGACTAACACCGTGCTTTGTTCTAGGAGAAAGCTGACCAGTTCTCAGGGAAAGCTAAGCCCACACCATTTATCCTAATAGCCATGGCTTATATAAACACATCAGGTTCCCAGTAAAGAACCAAATCTAGGAATGTAAGTAAAACTTTGAGTGTTTTACATCTCTAGAACCTGGCTAAGGCTACACATCTATCTTCAAATCAGAAGCTGATATGAAATAGAGTGAGGTTCCCAGCTATGATAGAAAATAGAAAGGCTTCCAAGCACCATATTCCCTCAGGTTCCAGGAAAGCATCATGGGAGAAATAGAGAAGTAGGCAAAGAGGAAAGCTGGAAACATTCAGCTGTGATGTGATTCACTGTACAAGGCATTTAAAGTTCAGGACTGGAGTGAACCATCATGCTTTTCATAATGCTGGGAGCTATCCGTTTAATAATGTTCCCAGATAAAAGCAGGCATGATCGTGAGGGTAACCACAGTCCCAGCTTTTGACAGCCTATCTGCAGTCTGAGCATCCTTCAAGCCACTGACATTCTGTCCCTTGATCTCACAGATGTGGTTGTCAGTTAGAAGGCTATTACTGGTAGCAGAATTATCCTTCACGATGGATGAGATTTTAACACTTCTAACGATAAAGCAAATATCCAGGTGATGCACAGAGATAGCAGACACACAGAAGTGTGGAAAAGCCAGAGAGCACTGCTAGGAGAGTCCCTGTTGCTCAGAGGATCATGTCAAGTACTCCCAGGCAGGAAGCGTTTGGTTTCTATCTCCAGCTGGGGACGATCCTCTTCCACAGAGTGCCATATCCTGGTTAATCAGGGAGATAGCTAACCACACAGGAGTGCAGAGAGGTTTGAGAGCACAGGGAGGACCACCCCTGCTGCTCAGAGGAACCAGCCCAAAATCCTGAGAACACAGGTACCCAGGATCAGCCTGGGACAGAAGACTTCTGATTTTTGTCTGCATCCAGATAAGATGCTGGGCCACAGAATTACATATAGAAATACCACCACAAGGAAGCTAGTCTTTCAGGAGTGCCTACCAATCTGTGTCCAAAGGTGAGGCCACCACCATTCTCAAATTTCTGGACAAAGTGGGACCTGCTAAGAACCATCAGGACACAGGAATCAAGAATCAGCTGGTGACAGGATACTTTTGATTTCTTTATGTACACCTGAGCTCACACATTATCCCAGCTCTGCATACATAAACTCCTCCTAGAGAGAATGGGTCTCCCTGGAGTTCAGATACATAGGCTAGCAGGACAGTTAAACCACAGTCAGAGACATCAAGACCAGCTAGCACCAGAGATAACCAGATGGCAAAAATCAAATGCAAGAACACTGGCAACAAACCAAGTCAACATGGAACCATGCGAACCCAGTTCTCCCACAACAGCAAGTCCTGGATACCCCAACACACCAGAAAAACAAGATCTGGATTTAAAATTACATCTCATGATGCTGATATAGGACGTCAGAGAGGACATAAATAGTTCCCTTAAATACAAACAGGAGAACATTTGTCAACAGGTAGAAGCCCTTAAAGAGAAAACACAAAACTTTCTTAAGGAATTACAGGAAAACACACACACACACACACACACACACACACACACACACACATACACAAACCAAAGAAACAAAAAAAACAGGTGAAGGAATTGAACAAAACCATACAGGATCTAATAGTGGAACTAGAAACAACAAAGAAATCACAAAGGGATACAACTCTGTAGATAGAAAACCTTGGTAAGAATTCAAGAGTCATAGATACAAGCATCAGCAACAGAATAGAAGAGTTAGATGAAGGAATCTCAGATGCTGAAGATACCATAGAAAGCATTGACTCAACCATCAAGGAAAATGCAAAATGCAGAAACCGTGTAACCCAAAACATTCAGGAAATCCAGACCACAATGAGAAGAGCAAACCTAAGGACTATAGGTATAGAGGAGCATAAAGATTTACAACTTAATTGACCAGTAAATAACTTCAACAAAATTGTAGAAGAAAACTTCCCTGACGTAAAGAGAGAGATGCCTGTGACCATTCAAG
The DNA here is from genome assembly GCF_947179515.1 of Apodemus sylvaticus. Taxonomy (NCBI): domain Eukaryota; kingdom Metazoa; phylum Chordata; class Mammalia; order Rodentia; family Muridae; genus Apodemus; species Apodemus sylvaticus. Next base: position 194,849,791 of record NC_067472.1, on the reverse strand, counting down.
AAGCCTACAGAAATCCAAACAGACTGGACAAGAACAGATATGCACTTGACAAAGAAAGACCATTCAAACCTGTAATGGAAAGGAAAACTTATCAGAATTACGCCAGACTTCTCACCAGAGACCATGAAAACAAGGAGATCTTTTGCAGATCTCATACAGATCATAAGAGAAAACAAATGCTAGCCCAGACTACTATACCCACCAAAACTCTTATCACCATATATGGAAAAACTAAGATATTCCATGATAAAACAAAATTTGCCCAATATCTTTCCACAAATCCAGCCCTACAAAGGATAATATAATATGCCAGCACAAGGAGGGAAACTACACCTTAGAAAAAGGAAGTAATAATCTTTCAACACATCCAAAAGAGGAGAAGCACTCAAACATAAAAATTACATCAAAAATAACCGGGAGCAACAATCACTTTTCCTTAATATCTCTTAATCTCAATGAACATAATTTACCAATAAAAACATAGACTAACAGACTGGATTTGAAAACAGGATCCAGCATTTTGCTACATAGAAATCTTCCTCAGTGACAAAGACAGGCACTCCAAGCTACAGGACCACATATGTAGGGACCTTGGTCAGACCTATACAAACTGCCTGATTGTTGCTTCCATCTCTGTAAATCTCTGTAAGCCTAGCTTATTTGATCCGGTGGGCTGTGTTTTCTTGGTATTTTCAACTGCTCTAACTACTGCAGTCTTTTACCCGTTCTGTGGCGCTTCCGTGGCTCTGCCTATATTTCTGCCTATGTGCCTCTGCTTTAGGTCTCATTGGTTGCTGAATGGCAGGCATCAGATTAAAATTGGGCTAGCCAGTTCTCCAGGAGTATAACAATGAGCATAGCATAGTTATGCAAGGTTCCCATTGACAAACATAACAGAGTATCATTGATAGTGTCAGGGGTTGGTTCTTGCCCATAGGATGGTTTACAATTTGTGCTGGCAATTAATTGGAAATTGCCTCAGTTTCTCCTTCATCTTTGTCTAGGCAGTGTTTCCCATTAATAAATACATCCATTTTATGTTCTCAACACTACCTACCTCTCAACATTACCTGACAGTCACTACTCTATTCCCTTTCTCTCATAGGGTTTCCCCATGGGTCTACCTTGAACCTAATGCATCAAGTCTCTGCAGGATCAGGTGCATCCTCTACTTTTGAGGCCACTCAAGGCAGCCTAGGTAGAAGAATGGCTCCAGAGACAGCCATTAGCTTCCAATCTAGTTATTGGGGGACCCACATGAAGAGTGAGGTGCACATCTGCTAAATATATTATGGGGGCCTAAGTTCAACCCATGTGTGTGTGTGTGTGTGTGTGTGTGTGTGTGTGTGTGTGTGTGGTCTTTTGTTGGCTACTGAGTCTGTGAGAGCTCCCAAGAGGGCTGGTCCCCAGGTTTTGCCATTCTTCTCCAACATCCACTCTGCTGATTTTATAGGTGTGTGCCAAATGAGTCTGTTACTCTCAGTTTCTTTTCCTAACTAATGTGCAGTTAATTTTTCTTTAAATAAAAGTACTTTCTTTTCTTTATTCGATATATTTTCATTTACATTTCAAATGATTTCCCCTTTTCTAGACCCCCAAACCCCGAAAGTCCCATCAGCCCCCTTCCCTCCCCCTGTTCTCCCCCCCCCCTACCCTTTCCCAATTCCCTGTTCTGGTTTGTGCTATAATGCTTGACTGAGTCTTTCCAGAACTGGGGGCCACTCCACTGTTCTTCTTGTACCTCATTTGATGTGTGGATTATGTTTTTGGTATTCCAGTTTTCTAGGTTAATATCCACTTATTAGTGAGTGCATACCATGATTCATTTTTTGAGTCTGGGTTACCTCACTTAGTATGATGTTCTCCAGCTCCATCTATTTGCCTAAGTATTTCATGAATTCATTGTTTCTAATGGCTGAATAGTACTCCACTGTGTATATATACCACATTTTTTTGCATCCACTCTTCTGTTGAGGGATACCTGGGTTCTTTCCAGCTTCTGGCAATTATAAATAGGGCTGCTATGAACATAGTGGAACATGTATCCTTATTACATGCTGGGGAAATCTTCTGGGTATATGCCCAGGAGTGGTATAGCAGGATCTTCTGGAAGTGAGGTGCCCAGTTTTCTGAGGATCTGCCAGACTGATTTCTAGAGTGGTTGTACCAATTTGCAACCCCACAAGCAGTGGAGGAGTGTTCCTCTTTCTCCACATCCTTGCCTACATCTGCTTCTCCTGAATTTTTAATCTTAGCCATTCTTACTGGTGTAAGGTGAAATCTCAGGGTTGTTTTGATTTGCATTTATAAAAGTGCTTTCTTGAGTACAGTTTGATCTGTCTCTTTTATTTGAGACAGTTTTTTATTCTGTAACAGCCATGGTAGTCCTGTGACTTACTCTGTAGTCAAGGCTGGTCTGGAACTCACAGAGATCTACCTGCTTTGGTGTTCCAAGTGTTGGGCTTAAGGAGTGCACCACCATATCTAACTTGAATTTAATTGAATGTGATCTCTTCTACTACATACCATTGCAAAATATCAAAACTCTTAGCATTACGGAACTAGAGCTGGATTTAACTGAGGGTTACTTATTGTGGAGATGGAGTGATGGCTCAGTGAGTCAGAGCAATAGTTGCTTCATCAGGAAAGCCTGGTTTAGTTCCCAACCTCCACTATGTGGCTCAGAACCATCCATTGGGAATTGTATTCCTTTGGAGTCTTAGCCCTCCTTCTGTCTATAGGGTTCCAGGCATGCTTGCACATTACTGACACGTGTTCATGTATACACCTACATTTACAACAAAAGAAAAGATTGCTTGTTGATCTTGATTCTTGAAATTTGGTTCCTAATTGGTCTGGAATCCCATATATGCTATAACTCCAGACGCAGGGGCTCTGAATCCCTTTTTGAGGCACAGGGACCACACACATGAGACATGAACACTCACAGAAAACTGAACAAAATGCAAATGAATTTGTAGAAAATGAATTAAGTTGGGTGTGGTAGGGCTCACTTTTGTTGTTGTTGTTTTTTGAGACAGTTTTTCTCTGTGTAGCTCTGGCTGCCCTGGAACTCAGTCTTTAGACCAGACTGGCCTGGAACTGAGAAATCTGCCTGCCTCTGCCTTCCAAGTTTTGGGAATAAAGGAGTGCACCACCCCCGTCAGGCTGGAAGGGCTCACTTTTAATGCCATGAATTGTGATGGAAGGATTCTATTCTCCAGGGCATCCTGTTCTTTGTTCCCAAAGCCTGTTTAGAAAAATTAATCCAGGAGTGGTGTTACATGCCTTTATGGTCAGTATTTGGAGGCAGAGTCAAACTCTGAGTGAGTTTGAGACTATTCCAGAATATCCAGTGATATGAAGAGTGATGATGTCACCCGAAGTAAATATTCATTAGGTAGTATTAAATCAGATTGTAGGTAAAATAGTGTTAATTATTTTCTGAAAGGAATTTTTATAATTACTCTTGGCAGAACAGCTAGTACAATGACAGTTGTTTTGTTTTTCCATTACAAAGATTTATTCATCTTATTTTATTTTGGATTTTTTTGTTTTGTTTTTGGAGACAGGGTTTCTCTGTGTAACACTGGCTGTCCTGGCAATCAATCTGTAGACCAGGCTGGCCTTGAATTAAGAAATCTCTCTGCCTCTGGCTCCCAAGTGCTGGGATTGAAGGCATGTGCCACCACCTCCTGGCATTATTTTTGATTTCTTAACATAGGGGCTTTGTACGTAGTTCTAACTCTCCTGGAAGTGCTTATGTAAACAAGACTGCCTTCCACAAATGGAGATCCTCATCCATTTGCTTTGCAGGTAATGGGATTGAAAGGCTCTGCTATGATGCCCAGCCTTACTTCATTTTTACATGTTGTACTGGATGGGTTAGTGTGTGAACTTGACACATTCTTTCACAGAGAAAGGAGCTTCAGTTGGGGAAATGCCTCCATGAGATTCAGCTGTGGGGTATTTTCTCAATTAGTGATCAAGGGGAGAGGGCCCCTCCTGGGTGGTACACTCATTTAATCCCTGTCATTGGGAGGCAGAGGCAGGCAGATTGCTGAGTTTTCTGAGGCCACCCAGGTTTGCAGGGTAGGTTCCAGGACTGCCAGGGCTACACAGAGAAACCCTGTCACAAACAAACAAACAAACAAACAAACAAAGAAACAAGTAGTCCATAATCATAATCTTCCTTATAAAGCCAAAGTGTCCAAGTCCTTCCCTTAATCCAGCCTTCTCTAACATTTTTTCCAGACACTGGAATTGGGTTACAGAGAAAACTAACCAAGGATGCTACTCCTTTCCAGGTTCCAGACAGCGCAGCTTTGGCACAACTAAAACCCTGAAGAAACAATGTCCATTGCCGTTATAACTAGAATTAGATAGGCCAGAACCTGTTGAAATCCTAGCAACTGTAATTAAATCTCTTTGGGGCTTCCAGTAAACATTCCTTGTGGTCTCACATTTCCAAACAGCACAGAAAATAATCTTCTGCACCACCCAACTATGACCATGGGATCTAGTCCTGCCATCTCAAGGACACATGTGAAAAGAACAAATGCTTAAATGGTCTCTAAGCACTGGATGTCTACATCCCACCTTTCAGATAAAACCTTCACATGACCAAGGATTTGTGGAGCAGGACTCTTTTCCATCATACTCAAGTGAACCTCCAAGGGGTAATTGCTTAGTTAAGTGCCTAAACTGGGAGCTGACAAAGATCCAAACAAGATCAAGCCTCCTGGTGTAAGGAGGGTGGCTTTGAGAATTGATAGAAAACACCTGCTATCCAGTAAGGGCAAAGACTACACTTCAGGTTAATTTAGATGGCTCATAGGGATCCTGAGATGCCTTCATCATTAGTATCATAATCATTAGAAGGCTCAGGATCTGTGTCCACTTGGCGAAACAATCTTTTCAGTAGTCATTGATCTCCAATTCCTTTATGTGAAAAAACACAAACAGGATCTCATTCCGGTATTAAAACAGGGTTGCGGCCATTCCAAAGTATTAGTTAAAGGATCTCAACATTTAACCATGGCATATGAGCTGGAAGTGTCTGGATGCCAGCGATGATCTGCTGCAGACTGACCTTTAGCATCAGTTTACAAAACAATGAAACAAATAATGCAAAAGCGAGATGTGCTTTTGGTGACCTTGGAAGTTAAAACTCACCCTGTTTTGTTTTCTAAAGCTAATTTTTCAGATACATTCAACAATTCCTTGTCCCATTGGATCATGAGGAATTTCAGTTTTATGTTCAATTCCAAATTCCTTGCAAAATTGTTCAAAGCTGTTTCCAGTGTATGCAGGCCCATTATCTGTCTTGCCAACTTTAGGCAGTCCCTTAGCAGTAAAAGCCTGTAAACAATGAACAATAACCTTTCTAGAAGGTGCTCCTCTTAAAGCAGTTGCAACTAGAAATCCTGAAAAGCTGTCAATAGTCATATGTGCTAAGAGAAAAACTCATATAGTTAAGTGCATCCAACAAGGAAATGGAGAGAGCTTACATTAGCAGCTTGACAGAACATCTGAAAGCTCTACAACCAAATGAAACAAATACATCCAAGAGGAATACATGGCAGGGAATAAACAAATTCAAGGCCAAAATCAACAAAGTAGAAACAAAAAGAATTATACAAAGAATCAACAAAACCAAGAGTTGGTTCTTTGAGAAAATCAACAAGATAGATAAACTCTTAGCAGACTAACAAGAAGGAATAGAGGAAACACGCAAATTAATAAAATTGGAATGAAAAGGGAGATATAACAACAGAAACTGCAGAAATTCCAAATATCATCAGATCCTACTACAAAAGCTTATACTCAACAAAATTGGGAAATCTGGATGAAATGGACAGTTTTGTAGACACATGCCAGCTGCCAATGTTAAAACCTGATCAGATAAACCATCAAAATAGTCCCATAACACGTGAGGAAATAGATTCAGTTATTAACAGTCTTCCCAAAACACCACCATCACCACCACAACCACAACCACCACCACCACCACCACCACCAAAAACAAAAACAACAACAACAACAACAACAACAACAGCAACAAAAACACAGGACCAGATGTGTTTGTTGGGAATTCTATCAGTTCTTCAAAGAAGACCTACTACGGATACTTTTCAAACTATTCCACAAATCAGAAACCCGAGGTATCCTTCACAATTCATTATATGAAGCCACAGTATTGCTTATACATAAACCAAACAAAGATTAAACAAGGAAAGAGAATTCCAGACCAATTTCCCTTGAGAACAGTGATCCAAAACTACTCAATAAAATTCTTGCTGACCGAATCCAAGAACACATCAAAACAGTAATTCACCAGGATCAAATAGGCTTCATCCCAGCAATGCAAGTGTGGTTCAATATATAGAAATCTTTCAATGTAATCCACTACATAAAGAAACTCGAAAAAAAAAATACCCCACAAGATCATTTAGTTAGATGCTGAGAAAGCATTTGACAAAATTCACTATCCCTTCATGTTAAAAGTCTTGGAATGATCAGGAATTCAAGGCCTAAACCAAAACATAGTAAAAGCAATATACAGCAAACCAGAAGCCAACATCAAACTAAACAGAGGAAATTTGAAGTAATCCTACTAAAATTATGGTCCAGAAAATGTTGCCCACTCTTTCCCTATTTATTCAATATAGTACTTGAAGATCTATCTAGAGCATTTAGAGAACAAAAGGAGGTACAGTTTGTAACACTTGTCAAAATGTTACAAACTGGAAAGGAGGTAGTCAAAACATCACTATTTGCAGATGATATGATAGTATACTTATGCAACCCAATAAAACAACACTAGAGAACTCCTACAACTGAGAAACAATTTCTGCCATGTGGCTGGATGTAAAATTAACTCAATCAAATCAGTAGCCTTCCTCTACTCAAAGGATAAATAAGCTGAGAAAGAAAATAGGGTAATGACACCCTTTACCATAGTCACAAATAACATTACATATCTTGGTGTCACTCTAAGTATGCAAGTGAAAAATTTGTATGACAAGAATTTCAAGTCTCTGAAGAAAGAAATCAAAGCAGATCTCAGAATATGGAAAGATCTCTTTCATGATCATGGATTGGCAGAATTAAGGTAGTAAAAATGGCCACCTTGCCAAAAGCAAACTACAGATTCAATGCACTCCCAGTCAAAACTATATAACCAAGACATGCAGAACATATTTATACCTTAAAAACCAGACAGAAACAAAAGTAAGATGGCTACACACATTAAATTATTTAAACCAGACCAAAGGCCTGGTGTGGAAGGCATTCTCTTGGAGACATGGGATTAGGAATGTGATGAAAAATTGTGGGAGGGAGGTCTGGGAGGAAAGTAACAGCTGAACTGGGAAGTAATAAAAGTAAAATATAAAATGTAAAGAAATAAAGGATTACAAACCAAAAAATTTAAATTCATGGGTTCTATAAAATGAGGCTACACCTGGAGTAGCATCAAAGGGTGGGAGAGAATAATGGATTTGAATATTGCAAGTAGGAGGAGCCAAAGGGTGGGAGGGGCTTTGAATTCCAGGTTAGGAGAGATATATAAGGGCAGGTCTTCTAAGGAGAATTCAAAGACAGAGGACTGCGCAGGTTACAGGAAACCTCTTCATTCCTGGTGAATTGGTGAGTTGCATGAAATGTCTAAGGTTGCTATGTAAAGGGGATATCAAGATGGGGAAAATTTGGGAGACAGTGGAGGAGGATTTTTGGTGATTTTTTTAGCCTGTATGGGTGTTTGATTGGTGAAGTATAAAATATGCCCTGTATACATTCAGAAGATGTTATTAAAATTTAGTAGATGGTTCAAGTCTATCCCATAAATGTGAACAGTGCAGAGCAGTGATTTGCCCTGATCGGGGCACTCTATGGATGAGCTTTCAAGAGACCTCAAGGGGCTCTATTCTTCATTCTAAGCAGAAGATTGAATCCTGGGCTGTTGAGAAAGCCTGGATCAATAGATAGTGAGGTCTGTCTATAGGACAAAGGAAAGAACTGACAATGGGATCTCAAGTGACCTTGGGACCAATTGAGGCTCCAGATTGCCTAGATAAGGCATAGTAGTGGCATTCTGACTCAAAAGTGTGACATCTTGGATGGTGTTTGGCTGAGCAGGCCCTCCTTCATCTAAAATCTGTAACCATTTTGGATGCATGGACCACAAATTTAATCCCAGGACTCGGAAACTAATGGCAAGTGGGTTTTTGTAATTGTGAGCCCTGGCTTGCATGTAGAGTGTGAATCAGGAAGTCAGGGGCATGCACATGGAACCTGCCTCAGTCTCAGAAGAGAAAGTTTGGAGAAATAAATAGGTGTTAGTCGTGGCCGGAAACGTGCATGTCCTCTTGGCAGCAGGATGAGAAGAGACGCATTTTTTGAGATTGCTCCTAGAGAGTAAGGAAAATTTTTATTTTCTCGATGGAGCCCATGTTAGAAGGAAATCCTACAGGATGGCTCAGTTCTTTGTTACACACCTTTAGTCTTAGCCCTGCTTGGGAAGTAACAGTTAGGCTGATCCTTCTGAATTCTGTTTCAGCCTTGTGTTCTGTTTGACTCACATACAGCATAGTTCATTTAGCGAATCTCAGTCACAAAAGAAAAGAGGTCAAAAAAAGTCTGTGATCTGGCCATATTTCCATTAGATATTAAGTTGTGGCTACAGACTGGATATTACAACAGGGTGTGTATAGCTGCTGGATTCTAGAGGATGAAAGGAGGATCCTGTGGGAGGGTTCTTGATAGGGAGATTCAATTAAGGCTAAGTCCTTGGTATAGCACTTCAATATCAGGGGATCTGGCTTAGGTGTATGTGCCTTCTGACATCCAGAGTAATTAGATCAACAATGCTCTTGTTTAGAATACGGGAGTGGAAAGGGTCCATGGAAATGGGACATGTTCCATTGCCCTTGATTCTTTATTTTGTCACAGGGTGTCATACTGCAAGGAGGAGAAACTGGGATCATGTTTTTCCAATTATGATAATATTCCTTTGTTTAAAAAATATTTAATCTTTTTTACAATCCAGATTTTATCCCCCTTCTGGTCCTCCCACGGAAAGTTCCACATCCTGTAAGTCTAGTTTCCTTCTCAGGGAGAATGTCTTCAACCCACCCCCTACCTATAAGATCTCCCTGCCCACTTCGGGCCTCCAGTCTTTTTAGGGATAGGTTCATCTTTTCTGAGGGAGTACAGTCCCACAGTTTTCTGCTGAGTATGTGTTGGGGGCCTCATATCAGCTGGTGTACGCTTAATTGGTGGTTGTCTAGTTTCTGAGAGATCTTGGGGGGTCCAGGTTAGTTGAGACTGATGCTTTCTTTCTTCTATCTCTTGTATTCTCCTGGTAATGATTAATTATCCCAGATCTCATTCCTTGGTTTTCAATTTCCAGGGTTGCCTATATTTGTCTTTGTTATATCTACTTCCAATTCTAGGTCTTGGACTGCATTAATAAAAACTTTCACTTTTTTGATTGTATCTTCCTGTATTGCTTATGGGATTTATGTGTTTCCTCTCTAAGTGCTTCTACCTGTTCACTTGCGTTTTCTTATATTTCTTTATGTGAGTTATTTATATCTCTTTAAAAGGATTCTATTATCATTAAGATAAGATTTTAGGTCATCTTCCTGACTTTCTAGTGCATTTGTCTATCCAGGGCTTGCTGTGGTGGGAGAAGTAGTTTCTGATAATGCCAAAGTTTACTGGCTTCTGTTTCTCATGGTCTTGCTCTTGCCTCTTGTCATATGGTTATAGGGAGTTTTTTTTCTGGTTGGGGTGTTTCTGTTTGGGAGTTTTCTTTTTTGTCCCTAGGTTGACTCAAGTCTCATGGTAGGCCAGTTTCCTTGGATGTGGCAAACCTCCTGTGGGATCTTCTGACTGTGGAACCTTCAGAGGGGCATGTACACTGGTGACTTGTTGCCCTGGTGGCCATGTGTCTTCAGGGAGGCCTTCTTGAAGACCTTTGAATTGTGGGTTCTTTAGAGAGGCAGAGAAGCTGGAGATATGTTGCCCTGGCTGTGACACATCTACTGGGATGCCTTCATACTGTTTACTCTTGAGAGGATTTGTCAAGCTGTTGCCCTATGTTTCGCTGTTAACCAGGGAAGCATAAGTACTGTAGGTTTTGTTTCCCTGCATGCAAAAGAATTCCCGACAGGCTTTCAGACTGTCGATTCAGTTTCTCTGCATGCTGCAGTGCCACTGGGAGGTCTTCAGACTTTGGTGTCAGTTGTCCATTTACTCTGTTTGCAGAATTCCTGGGTTTGTGATTTGACTTTTGTGTCAGTTGCCCTGCATGCCACAGAAATCCTGTGAAGCCTTCAGGCTTTTATTTTCATGGGCAGAGGCAGACTAGCTAGTAGTCTGTCCCAACAAAATTTCACAGCCAGAAGTGTAGGATATGGAAAATTTAAACATTGGAAATGAACATTCAATTGCCAGCTTACCTGGACTGGCAACCTCTTGTTAATACTGGAGCCAAGTGAATATTTATTTCAATACTGAGAATACTTGTAAGATTTGGAAACAGAGGCAGTTGTTCAGAAAGAATGAAGCTCCTGTCTGATTCCTGCTCTGTAACAGTCCAAACCAAATGCTGGGTAGGCAGGATGGGTAAATCAGTGCTCTCTGTACGTTTTTTGACGTGTTTTCTTTTACTAGATTCTCCAGAACATATTCCAATAGGTTCGGAACACACATAGGGCTGAAGGTCCCTCCTTGTATCCAAAATTCCAAATGCCTTCAAGTGCACCCATAGAAACCAGACCCCAAAGGCTTCAAGAGACTGCAAGGAACTTACCCTTTCAAGTTTATTACAGTCCCATATTGACCCCAACAAATCCAATGCAATCAAGTCTTTCAGTCCCTGAAAGGGACCTACATCAGCAAGAGTTCCAAGGACCATCAAGAAAATCAGGTATCCAAATGCAACTAGATCCTGTACTGGGCCCAGGTTTACCTACTTTGAAAAAACCCTCAGGGCGTCTAAGTTATCAAATACATAATTGAAATCTTGTTTCCATGTTCTCATAGGATCTGTGGTACTGTCAGAGAAATATGGTGACCATCAATCTGGCCCTGTGACTTCAAGAAAGGTGCGGAAGGAACGCATTGTGTACTCCATAAAACAAAAGCACCTGCTGCAAGAACATTTTGATAAGTGTCAGTACCCAAACCAGGATCAATGTGTGAAGCTGGCAGAGTTAGTTGGTGTGACAGCGAGGGACATCAAGGTCTGCCCCTCTCTTTTCCCTCAATCCAACAGCAAAAATCTACACTTTCCCATCAGAAACTTTAATTTTGTTCTTAAATGCTTAGGGCAGTGATGACAGTTTTAGGTGGTGGATATTTATGAATCAAATGCTGGGACTCCAATTTTTATCAACCTTGTAGCAATATAGAATAGCATTGTTTCCATGCAGGGTCTCAGAAATCTAATCACCAGAGCTCCTGCTAAAATACAGGACACACTGGCTCAATCTCCCCAGTCTTATGTTGTCTGGTCATACACAATCTACTTTATTATAATATCTTAGCCATCTTGAGTTTCCTGCTTCTTTGTTTCTGACATGTGAATCATTGCTATACAAACACCTTTTATCCAAAATCTTCACCTTGTGGTCCTGTTAGGGGACAACAGGCATTCTTCTGATATCTTCTTTCTTTTCCAGATCTGGTTTAAGAACAGCCGAGCTAAGTACAAGCGGATGGCTCTCCAGAATATTACAGAAGCTTTGCCAGAGACCAATGGAAGTTCAAAACCAGTTTTTGAATCAACCCACTTTCCTGGTTCCATACCTCTTGTTGCTGCTGAGAATGGAGAGCCCATGTGTTCAGGCACATTTAGTGAGGTTTCCATTCCCAAACTCAACTGCATCCAGGAATCTTCTCTGCATCATTATCAGGCCAGTGATGCAGACAGGTGTAGTCAGCAGGAAGATCTGCTTGTTGGCCATGCTCCCATTATAGATTGGGATTCTGGTCAATCAGCAGCAGTTGAAGCCCAGACTGATCTAGCAGTGACTGAATCTACAGATGTCCTAGAAGCTTCCACCCATTGCCCAGAGGAGGCTCAAGGTTCAGGTCCATCTGCAGAGGAACTCTGGCAAAGAATCCTTGACGACTTGGAGAAATCCGAGGACTGGCTTACTCCAGTGACTGAATCTACAGATGTCCTAGAAGCTGCCACCCATTGCCCAGAGGAGGCTCAAGGTTCAGGTCCATCTGCAGAGGAACTCTGGCAAAGAATCATTGACGACTTTGACATACCCGAGGACTGGCTTACTCCAGTGACTGAATCTACAGATGTCCTAGAAGCTGCCACCCATTGCCCAGAGGAGGCTCGAGGTTCAGGTCCATCTGCAGAGGAACTCTGGCAAAGAATCCTTGACGACTTTGACAAATCCGAGGACTGGCTTACTCTGGATTACACCCCAAATCCAACTTACTTCTCTCAGCTCCTTGACCATTCCAGACATTTATAGTCATGAAGAAGTGTGTTATGTACACCCTTCATCTCAGTATTTGTGGGAATTAACCAGGCCTTTCTGTAACGTTGTGTACCACTGTGGTTTATATAGAGGGGTTGTTTCAAAGCAACTGTAAATATTCATTCTTCATTGTTACATTATGTTCTCATGAAATAAAAGGAGAAATAGTTCCTGAAAATTATTTTATTACATATATTATCCATTTACATTCCAGTCACTACTGCATATGTCCCACTGACCTATAGTTCTTCACCCAACACATTAGGTAAAGTTTTCCCCTAATGTTTTTTAACGTTTTTTACCTTTATTACGATAGTATCACATACTATAATAGAATAGGAGATTAACTAATTCAGAAAGAAATAAATCAGGATAAAGTGTCCTTGCCATTTTTGTTTACATTAAGGATTCAGAAAGTGGAACAAATTAAGACGACTAGGTAAACACCTAAAACCATGCCAACTTAGCTAAAGTTACATAATATTAGGATTCAAACCCTAATTTAGATATTACCAAATTATTCTCTAAGTAAATAAGAGACCCAAAACGTTATTGAGTATAACAACTTACACATGAAATATACAGCACTTTGTTTTCTCAGAAAGCAATAGGGCAGCTCTTAGGCATTTTCTTTGTAAGGTGACTAGAAAATCTTGATATGACTAGACACCTCAGCTTTACCAGTAAGCTGATCAGATATAGCATATAGCACTTTAATAGAGAGGTAACACTTCAGGTTTCAGAAGGCAGCAATAATTCTATTTTGGCTTTTATACTAAATGCTTATTATATTTAAGGTGACAATTGAAGCATATGATGTGAAGGTCATTAAGATTTAATGACAATCATTACAGTGTCTTGCAATGTACACACAACTGTATAATGCTTCTCTGGAATGAAAACAGTGTTGATTAATTGGATTTTACATACCCACACAGAGAAAACTTAAAAAATAACTATCAAAGGCAATGTACTATGCTGATGTACTAAATTCAAAGTATGCCACAGAACTGAAACACATGACTAACACCGTGCTTTGTTCTAGGAGAAAGCTGACCAGTTCTCAGGGAAAGCTAAGCCTACACCATTTATCCTAATAACCATGGCTTATATAAACACATCAGGTTCCCAGTAAAGAACCAAATCTAGGAATGTAAGTAAAACTTTGAGTGTTTTACATCTCTAGAACCTGGCTAAGGCTACACATCTATCTTCAAATCAGAAGCTGATATGAAATAGAGTGAGGTTCCCAGCTATGATAGAAAATAGAAAGGCTTCCAAGCACCATATTCCCTCAGGTTCCAGGAAAGCATCATGTGAGAAATAGAGAAGTAGGCAAAGAGGAAAGCTGGAAACATTCAGCTGTGATGTGATTCACTGTACAAGGCATTTAAAGTTCAGGACTGGAGTGAACCATCAGGCTTTTCATAATGCTGGGAGCTATCCGTTTAATAATGTTCCCAGATAAAAGCAGGCATGATAGTGAGGGTAACCACAGTCCCAGCTTTTGACAGCCTATCTGCAGTCTGAGCATCCTTCAAGCCACTGACATTCTGTCCCTTGATCTCACAGATGTGGTTGTCAGTTAGAAGGCTATTACTGGTAGCAGAATTATCCTTCACGATGGATGAGATTTTAACACTTCTAACGATAAAGCAAATATCCAGGTGATGCACAGAGATAGCAGACACAAAGAATTGTGGAGAAGCCAGAGAGCATAGCTAGGAGAATCCCTGTTGCTCAGAGGATCATGTCAAGTACTCCCAGGCAGGAAGCGTTTGGTTTCTATCTCCAGCTGGGGACGATCCTCTCCCACAGAGTGCCATATCCTGGTTAATCAGGGAGATAGCTAACCACACAGGAGTGCAGAGAGGTTTGAGAGCACAGGGAGGACCACCCCTGCTGCTCAGAGGAACCAGCCCAAAATCCTGAGAACACAGGTACCCAGGATCAGCCTGGGACAGAAGACTTCTGATTTTTGTCTGCATCCAGATAAGATGCTGGGCCACAGAATTACATATAGAAATACCACCACAAGGAAGCTAGTCTTTCAGGAGTGCCTACCAATCTGTGTCCAAAGGTGAGGCCACCACCATTCTCAAATTTCTGGACAAAGTGGGACCTGCTAAGAACCATCAGGACACAGGAATCAAGAATCAGCTGGTGACAGGATACTTTTGATTTCTTTATGTACACCTGAGCTCACACATTATCCCAGCTCTGCATACATAAACTCCTCCTAGAGAGAATGGGTCTCCCTGGAGTTCTGATACATAGGCTAGCAGGACAGTTAAACCACAGTCAGAGACATCAAGATCAGCTTGCACCAGAGATAACCAGATGGCAAAAATCAAATGCAAGAACACTGGCAACAAACCAAGTCAACATGGAACCATGCGAACCCAGTTCTCCCACAACAGCAAGTCCTGGATACCCCAACACACCAGAAAAACAAGATCTGGATTTAAAATTACATCTCATGATGCTGATATAGGACGTCAGAGAGGACATAAATAGTTCCCTTAAATACAAACAGGAAAACATTTGTCAACAGGTAGAAGCCCTTAAAGAAAAAACACAAAACTTTCTTAAGGAATTACAGGAAAACACACACACACACACACACACACACACACACACACACACACACACACACACATACACAAACCAAAGAAACAAAAAAAAAACAGGTGAAGGAATTGAACAAAATCATACAGGATCTAATAGTGGAACTAGAAACAACAAAGAAATCACAAAGGGATACAACTCTGGAGATAGAAAACCTTGGTAAGAATTCAAGAGTCATAGATACAAGCATCAGCAACAGAATAGAAGAGTTAGATGAAGGAATCTCAGATGCTGAAGATACCATAGAAAGCATTGACTCAACCATCAAGGAAAATGCAAAATGCAGAAACCGTGTAACCCAAAACATTCAGGAAATCCAGACCACAATGAGAAGAGCAAACCTAAGGACTATAGGTATAGAGGAGCATAAAGATTTACAACTTAATTGACCAGTAAATAACTTCAACAAAATTGTAGAAGAAAACTTCCCTGACGTAAAGAGAGAGATGCCTGTGACCATTCAAGAAGCCTACAGAAATCCAAACAGACTGGACAAGAACTGATATGCACTTGACAAAGAAAGACCATTCAAACCTGTAATGGAAAGGAAAACTTATCAGAATTACGCCAGACTTCTCACCAGAGACCATGAAAACAAGGAGATCTTGTGCAGATCTCATACTGATCATAAGAGAAAAAAAATGCTAGCCCAGACTACTATACCCACCAAAACTCTTATCACCATATATGGAAAAACTAAGATATTCCATGATAAAACAAAATTTGCCCAATATCTTTCCACAAATCCAGCCCTACAAAGGATAATATAAAATGCCAGCACAAGGAGGGAAACTACACCTTAGAAAAAGGAAGTAATAATCTTTCAACACATCCAAAAGAGGAGAAGCACTCAAACATAAAAATTACATCAAAAATAACCGGGAGCAACAATCACTTTTCCTTAATATCTCTTAATCTCAATGAACATAATTTACCAATAAAAACATAGACTAACAGACTGGATTTGAAAACAGGATCCAGCATTTTGCTACATAGAAATCTACCTCAGTGACAAAGACAGGCACTCCAAGCTACAGGACCACATATGTAGGGACCTTGGTCAGACCTATACAAACTGCCTGATTGTTGCTTCCATCTCTGTAAATCTCTGTAAGCCTAGCTTATTTGATCCGGTGGGCTGTGTTTTCTTGGTATTTTCAACTGCTCTAACTACTGCAGTCTTTTACCCGTTCTGTGGCGCTTCCGTGGCTCTGCCTATATTTCTGCCTATGTGCCTCTGCTTTAGGTCTCATTGGTTGCTGAATGGCAGGCATCAGATTAAAATTGGGCTAGCCAGTTCTCCAGGAGTATAACAATGAGCATAGCATAGTTATGCAAGGTTCCCATTGACAAACATAACAGAGTATCATTGATAGTGTCAGGGGTTGGTTCTTGCCTATAGGATGGTTTACAATTTGTGCTGGCAATTAATTGGAAATTGCCTCAGTTTCTCCTTCATCTTTGTCGAGGCAGTGTTTCCCATTAATAAATACATCCATTTTATGTTCTCAACACTACCTACCTCTCAACATTACCTGACAGTCACTACTCTATTCCCTTTCTCTCATAGGGTTTCCCCATGGGTCTACCTTGAACCTAATGCATCAAGTCTCTGCAGGATCAGGTGCATCCTCTCCTTTTGAGGCCACTCAAGGCAGCCTAGGTAGAAGAATGGCTCCAGAGACAGCCATTAGCTTCCAATCTAGTTATTGGGGGACCCACATGAAGACTGAGGTGCACATCTGCTAAATATATTATGGGGGCCTAAGTTCAACCCATGTGTGTGTGTGTGTGTGTGTGTGTGTGTGTGTGTGTGTGGTCTTTTGTTGGCTACTGAGTCTGTGAGAGCTCCCAAGAGGGCTTGTCCCCAGGTTTTGCCATTCTTCTCCAACATCCACTCTGCTGATTTTATAGGTGTGTGCCAAATGAGTCTGTTACTCTCAGTTTCTTTTCCTAACTAATGTGCAGTTAATTTTTCTTTAAATAAAAGTACTTTCTTTTCTTTATTCGATATATTTTCATTTACATTTCAAATGATTTCCCCTTTTCTAGACCCCGAAACCCCGAAAGTCCCATCAGCCCCCTTCCCTCCCCCTGTTCTCCCCCCCCCACCCCTTCCCAATTCCCTGTTCTGGTTTGTGCTATAATGCTTGACTGAGTCTTTCCAGAACTGGGGGCCACTCCTCTGTTCTTCTTGTACCTCATTTGATGTGTGGATTATGTTTTTGGTATTCCAGTTTTCTAGGTTAATATCCACTTATTAGTGAGTGCATACCATGATTCATTTTTTGAGTCTGGGTTACCTCACTTAGTATGATGTTCTCCAGCTCCATCCATTTGCCTAAGAATTTCATGAATTCATTGTTTCTAATGGCTGAATAGTACTCCACTGTGTATATATACCACATTTTTTTGCATCCACTCTTCTGTTGAGGGATACCTGGGTTCTTTCCAGCTTCTGGCAATTATAAATAGGGCTGCTATGAACATAGTGGAACATGTATCCTTATTACATGCTGGGGAAATCTTCTGGGTATATGCCCAGGAGTGGTATAGCAGGATCTTCTGGAAGTGAGGTGCCCAGTTTTCTGAGGAACTGCCAGACTGATTTCTAGAGTGGTTGTACCAATTTGCAACCCCACAAGCAGTGGAGGAGTGTTCCTCTTTCTCCACATCCTCGCCTACATCTGCTTCTCCTGAATTTTTAATCTTAGCCATTCTTACTGGTGTAAGGTGAAATCTCAGGGTTGTTTTGATTTGCATTTATAAATGTGCTTTCTTGAGTACAGTTTGATCTGTCTCTTTTATTTGAGACAGTTTTTTATTCTGTAACAGCCATGGTAGTCCTGTGACTTACTCTGTAGTCAAGGCTGGTCTGGAACTCACAGAGATCTACCTGCTTTGGTGTTCCAAGTGTTGGGCTTAAGGAGTGCACCACCATATCTAACTTGAATTTAATTGAATGTGATCTCTTCTACTACATACCATTGCAAAATATCAAAACTCTTAGCATTATGGAACTAGAGCTGGATTTAACTGAGGGTTACTTATTGTGGAGATGGAGTGATGGCTCAGTGAGTCAGAGCAATAGTTGCTTCATCAGGAAAGCCTGGTTTAGTTCCCAACCTCCACTATGTGGCTCAGAACCATCCATTGGGAATTGTATTCCTTTGGAGTCTTAGCCCTCCTTCTGTCTATAGGGTTCCAGGCATGCTTGCACATTACTGACACGTGTTCATGTATACACCTACATTTACAACAAAAGAAAAGATTGCTTGTTGATCTTGATTCTTGAAATTTGGTTCCTAATTGGTCTGGAATCCCATATATGCTATAACTCCAGATGCAGGGGCTCTGAATCCCTTTTTGAGGCACAGGGACCGCACACATGAGACATGAACACTCACAGAAAACTGAACAAAATGCAAATGAACTTGTAGAAAATGAATTAAGGTGGGTGTGGTAGGGCTCACTTTTGTTGTTGTTGTTTTTTGAGACAGTTTTTCTCTGTGTAGCTCTGGCTGCCCTGGAACTCAGTCTTTAGACCAGACTGGCCTGGAACTGAGAAATCTGCCTGCCTCTGCCTTCCAAGTTTTGGGAATAAAGGAGTGCACCACCCCCGTCAGGCTGGAAGGGCTCACTTTTAATGCCATGAATTGTGATGGAAGGATTCTATTCTCCAGGGCATCCTGTTCTTTGTTTCCAAAGCCTGTTTAGAAAAATTAATCCAGGAGTGGTGTTACATGCCTTTATGGTCAGTATTTGGAGGCAGAGTCAAACTCTGAGTGAGTTTGAGACTATTCCAGAATATCCAGTGATATAAAGAGTGATGATGTCACCCGAAGTAAATATTCATTAGGTAGCATTAAATCAGATTGTAGGTAAAATAGTGTTAATTATTTTCTGAAAGGAATTTTTATAATTACTCTTGGCAGAACAGCTAGTACAATGACAGTTGTTTTGTTTTTCCATTACAAAGATTTATTCATCTTATTTTATTTTGGATTTTTTTGTTTTGTTTTTGGAGACAGGGTTTCTCTGTGTAACACTGGCTGTCCTGGCAATCAATCTGTAGACCAGGCTGGCCTTGAATTAAGAAATCTCTCTGCCTCTGGCTCCCAAGTGCTGGGATTGAAGGCATGTGCCACCACCTCCTGGCATTATTTTTGATTTCTTAACATAGGGCCTTTGTACGTAGTTCTAACTCTCCTGGAAGTGCTTATGTAAACAAGACTGCCTTCCACAAATGGAGATCCTCATCCATTTGCTTTGCAGGTAATGGGATTGAAAGGCTCTGTTATGATGCCCAGCCTTACTTCATTTTTACATGTTGTACTGGATGGGTTAGTGTGTGAACTTGACACATTCTTTCACAGAGAAAGGAGCTTCAGTTGGGGAAATGCCTCCATGAGATTCAGCTGTGGGGTATTTTCTCAATTAGTGATCAAGGGGAGAGGGCCCCTCCTGGGTGGTACACTCATTTAATCCCTGTCATTGGGAGGCAGAGGCAGGCAGATTGCTGAGTTTTCTGAGGCCACCCAGGTTTGCAGGGTAGGTTCCAGGACTGCCAGGGCTACACAGAGAAACCCTGTCACAAACAAACAAACAAACAAACAAACAAACAAACAAGTAGTCCATAATCATAATCATCCTTATAAAGCCAAAGTGTCCAAGTCCTTCCCTTAATCCAGCCTTCTCTAACATTTTTTCCAGACACTGGAATTGGGTTACAGAGAAAACTAACCAAGGATGCTACTCCTTTCCAGGTTCCAGATAGCGCAGCTTTGGCACAACTAAAACCCTGAAGAAACAATGTCCATTGCCGTTATAACTAGAACTAGATAGGCCAGAACCTGTTGAAATCCTAGCAACTGTAATTAAATCTCTTTGGGGCTTCCAGTAAACATTCCTTGTGGTCTCACATTTCCAAACAGCACAGAAAATAATCTTCTGCACCACCCAACTATGACCATGGGATCTAGTCCTGCCATCTCAAGGACACATGTGAAAAGAACAAATGCTTAAATGGTCTCTAAGCACTGGATGTCTACATCCCACCTTTCAGATAAAACCTTCACATGACCAAGGATTTGTGGAGCAGGACTCTTTTCCATCATACTCAAGTGAACCTCCAAGGGGTAATTGCTTAGTTAAGTGCCTAAACTGGGAGCTGACAAAGATCCAAACAAGATCAAGCCTCCTGGTGTAAGGAGGGTGGCTTTGAGAATTGATAGAAAACACCTGCTATCCAGTAAGGGCAAAGACTACACTTCAGGTTAATTTAGATGGCTCATAGGGATCCTGAGATGCCTTCATCATTAGTATCATAATCATTAGAAGGCTCAGGATCTGTGTCCACTTGGCGAAACAATCTTTTCAGTAGTCATTGATCTCCAATTCCTTTATGTGAAAAAACACAAACAGGATCTCATTCCCGTATTAAAACAGGGTTGGGGCCATTCCAAAGTATTAGTTAAAGGATCTCAACATTTAACCATGGCATATGAGCTGGAAGTGTCTGGATGCCAGCGATGATCTGCTGCAGACTGACCTTTAGCATCAGTTTACAAAACAATAAAACAAATAATGCAAAAGCGAGATGTGCTTTTGGTGACCTTGGAAGTTAAAACTCACCCTGTTTTGTTTTCTAAAGCTAATTTTTCAGATACATTCAACAATTCCTTGTCCCATTGGATCATGAGGAATTTCAGTTTTATGTTCAATTCCAAATTCCTTGCAAAATTGTTCAAAGCTGTTTCCAGTGTATGCAGGCCCATTATCTGTCTTGCCAACTTTAGGCAGTCCCTTAGCAGTAAAAGCCTGTAAACAATGAACAATAACCTTTCTAGAAGGTTCTCCTCTTAAAGCAGTTGCAACTAGAAATCCTGAAAAGCTGTCAATAGTCATATGTGCTAAGAGAAATACTCATATAGTTAAGTGCCTCCAACAAGGAAATGGAGAGAGCTTACATTAGCAGCTTGACAGAACATCTGAAAGCTCTACAACCAAATGAAACAAATACATCCAAGAGGAATACATGGCAGGGAATAAACAAATTCAAGGCCAAAATCAACAAAGTAGAAACAAAAAGAATTATACAAAGAATCAACAAAACCAAGAGTTGGTTCTTTGAGAAAATCAACAAGATAGATAAACACTTAGCAGACTAACAAGAAGGAATAGAGGAAACACGCAAATTAATAAAATTGGAATGAAAAGGGAGATATAACAACAGAAACTGCAGAAATTCCAAATATCATCAGATCCTACTACAAAATCTTATACTCAACAAAATTGGGAAATCTGGATGAAATGGACAGTTTTGTAGACACATGCCAGCTGCCAATGTTAAAACCTGATCAGATAAACCATCAAAATAGTCCCATAACACGTGAGGAAATAGATTCAGTTATTAACACTCTTCCCAAAACACCACCATCACCACCACAACCACAACCACCACCACCACCACCACCACCAAAAACAACAACAACAACAACAACAACAACAACAACAACAACAACAAAAACACAGGACCAGATGTGTTTGTTGGGAATTCTATCAGTTCTTCAAAGAAGACCTACTACGGATACTTTTCAAACTATTCCACAAATCAGAAACCCGAGGTATCCTTCACAATTCATTATATGAAGCCACAGTATTGCTTATACATAAACCAAACAAAGATTAAACAAGGAAAGAGAATTCCAGACCAATTTCCCTTGAGAACAGTGATCCAAAACTACTCAATAAAATTCTTGCTGACCGAATCCAAGAACACATCAAAACAGTAATTCACCAGGATCAAATAGGCTTCATCCCAGCAATGCAAGTGTGGTTCAATATATAGAAATCTTTCAATGTAATCCACTACATAAAGAAACTCGAAAAAAAAAATACCCCACAAGATCATTTAGTTAGATGCTGAGAAAGCATTTGACAAAATTCACTATCCCTTCATGTTAAAAGTCTTGGAATGATCAGGAATTCAAGGCCTATACCAAAACATAGTAAAAGCAATATACAGCAAACCAGAAGCCAACATCAAACTAAATAGAGGAAATTTGAAGTAATCCTACTAAAATTATGGTCCAGAAAATGTTGCCCACTCTTTCCCTATTTATTCAATATAGTACTTGAAGATCTATCTAGAGCATTTAGAGAACAAAAGGAGGTACAGTTTGTAACACTTGTCAAAATGTTACAAACTGGAAAGGAGGTAGTCAAAACATCACTATTTGCAGATGATATGATAGTATACTTATGCAACCCAATAAAACAACACTAGAGAACTCCTACAACTGAGAAACAATTTCTGCCATGTGGCTGGATGTAAAATTAACTCAATCAAATCAGTAGCCTTCCTCTACTCAGAGGATAAATAAGCTGAGAAAGAAAATAGTGTAATGACACCCTTTACCATAGTCACAAATAACATTACATATCTTGGTGTCACTCTAAGTATGCAAGTGAAAAATTTGTATGACAAGAATTTCAAGTCTCTGAAGAAAGAAATCAAAGCAGATCTCAGAATATGGAAAGATCTCTTTCATGATCATGGATTGGCAGAATTAAGGTAGTAAAAATGGCCACCTTGCCAAAAGCAAACTACAGATTCAATGCACTCCCAGTCAAAACTATATAACCAAGACATGCAGAACATATTTATACCTTAAAAACCAGACAGAAACAAAAGTAAGATGGCTACACACATTAAATTATTTAAACCAGACCAAAGGCCTGGTGTGGAAGGCATTTTCTTGGAGACATGGGATTAGGAATGTGATGAAAAATTGTGGGAGGGAGGTCTGGGAGGAAAGTAACAGCTGAACTGGGAAGTAATAAAAGTAAAATATAAAATGTAAAGAAATAAAGGATTACAAACCAAAAAATTTAAATTCATGGGTTCTATAAAATGAGGCTACACCTGGAGTAGCATCAAAGGGTGGGAGAGAATAATGGATTTGAATATTGCAAGTAGGAGGAGCCAAAGGGTGGGAGGGGCTTTGAATTCCAGGTTAGGAGAGATATATAAGGGCAGGTCTTCTCAGGAGAATTCAAAGACAGAGGACTGCGCAGGTTACAGGAAACCTCTTCATTCCTGGTGAATTGGTGAGTTGCATGAAATGTCTAAGGTTGCTATGTAAAGGGGATATCATGTTGCAGAAAGCATGGGAGACAGTGGAGGAGGATTTTTGGTAATTTTTTAGCCTGTATGGGTGTTTGATTGGTCAAGTATAAAATATGCCCTGTATACATGCAGAAGATGTTATTTAAATTTAGTAGATGTTTCAAGTCTATCCCATAACGGTGAACAGTGCAGAGCAGTGATTTGCCCTGATCGGGGCACTCTATGAATGAGCTTTCAAGAGACCTCAAGGGGCTTTATTCTTCATTCTAAGCACATGATTAAATCCTGGGCTGTTCAGAAAGCCTGAATCAATAGATAGTGAGGCCTGTCTATAGGACAAAGGAAAGAACTGACAATGGGATCTCAAGTGACCTTGGGACCAATTGAGGCTCCAGATTGCCTAGATAAGGCATAGTAGTGGCATTCTGACTCAAAAGTGTGACATCTTGGATGGTGTTTGGCTGAGCAGGCCCTCCTTCATCTAAAATCTGTAACCATTTTGGATGCATGGACCACACCTTTAATCCCAGGACTCGAAAACTAATGGCAAGTGGGTTTTTGTAATTGTGAGCCCTGGCTTGCATGTATAGTGTGAACCAGGAAGTCAGGGGCATGCACATGGAACCTGCCTCAGTCTCAGAAGAGAAACTTTGGAGAAATAAATAGGTGTTAGTGGTGGCCGGAAACGTGCATGTCCTCTTGGCAGCAGGATGAGAAGAGACGCATTTTTTGAGATTGCTCCTAGAGAGTAAGGAAAATTTTTATTTTCTCGATGGAGCCCATGTTAGGAGGAAATCCTACAGGATGGCTCAGTTCTTTGTTACACACCTTTAGTCTTAGCCCTGCTTGAGAAGTAACAGTTAGGCTGATCCTTCTGAATTCTGTTTCAGCCTTGTGTTCTGTTTGACTCACATACAGCATAGTTCATTTAGCGAAACTCAGTCATAAAAGAAAAGAGTACAAAAAAAGTCTGTGATCTGGCCATATTTCCGTTAGATATTAAGTTGTGGCTACAGACTGGATGTTACAACAGGGTGTGTATAGCTGCTGGATTCTAGAGGATGAAAGGAGGAGCCTGTGGGAGGGTTCTTGATAGGGAGATTCAATTAAGGCTAAGTCCTTGGTATAGCACTTCAATATCAGGGGATCTGGCTTAGGTGTATGTGCCTTCTGACATCCAGAGTAATTAGATCATCAATGCTCTTGTTTAGAATACGGGAGTGGAAAGGGTCCATGGAAATGGGACATGTTCCATTGCCCTTGATTCTTTATTTTGTCACAGGGTGTCATACTGCAAGGAGGAGAAACTGGGATCATGTTTTTCCAATTATGATAATATTCCTTTGTTTAAAAAATATTTAATCTTTTTTACAATCCAGATTTTATCCCCCTTCTGGTCCTCCCACGGAAAGTTCCACATCCTGTAAGTCTAGTTTCCTTCTCAGGGAGAATGTCTTCACCCCACCCCCTACCTATAAGAACTCCTTGCCCACTTCGGGCCCCCAGTCTTTTTAGGGATAGGTACATCTTTTCTGAGGGAGTACAATCCCACAGTTTTCTGCTGAGTATGTGTTGGGGGCCTCATATCAGCTGGTGTACGCTTAATTGGTGGTTGTCTAGTTTCTGAGAGATCTTGGGGGGTCCAGTTTAGTTGAGACTGCTGCTTTCTTTCTTCTATCTCTTGTATTCTCCTGGTAATGATTAATTATCCCAGATCTCATTCCTTGGTTTTCAATTTCCAGGGTTGCCTATATTTGTCTTTGTTATATCTACTTCCAATTCTAGGTCTTGGACTGCATTAATAAAAACTTTCACTTTTTTGATTGTATCTTCCTGTATTGCTTATGGGATTTATGTGTTTCCTCTCTAAGTGCTTCTACCTGTTCACTTGCGTTTTCTTATATTTCTTTATGTGAGTTATTTATATCGCTTTATAAGGATTCTATTATCATTAAGATAAGATTTTAGGTCATCTTCCTGACTTTCAAGTGCATTTGTCTATCCAGGGCTTGCTGTGGTGGGAGAAGTAGTTTCTGATAATGCCAAAGTTTACTGGCTTCTGTTTCTCATGGTCTTGCTCTTGCCTCTTGTCATATGGTTATAGGGAGTTTTTTTCTGGTTGGGGTGTTTCTGTTTGGGAGTTTTCTTTTTTGTCCGTAGGTTGACTCAAGTCTCATGGTAGGCCAGTTGCCTTGGATGTGGCAAACCTCCTGTGGGATCTTCTGACTGTGGAACCTTCAGAGGTGCATGTACACTGGTGACTTGTTGCCCTGGTGGCCGTGTGTCTTCAGGGAGGCCTTCTTGAAGACCTTTGAATTGTGGGTTCTTTAGAGAGGCAGAGAAGCTGGAGATATGTTGCCCTGGCTGTGACACATCTACTGGGATGCCTTCATACTGTTTACTCTTGAGACGATTTGTCAAGCTGTTGCCCTACGTTTCGCTGTTAACCAGGGAAGCATAAGTACTGTAGGTTTTGTTTCCCTGCATGCAAAAGAATTCCCGACAGGCTTTCAGACTGTCGATTCAGTTTCTCTGCATGCTGCAGTGCCCCTGGGAGGTCTTCAGACTTTGGTGTCAGTTGTCCATTTACTCTGTTTGCAGAATTCCTGGGTTTGTGATTTGACTTTTGTGTCAGTTGCCCTGCATGCCACAGAAATCCTGTGAAGCCTTCAGGCTTTTATTTTCATGGGCAGAGGCAGACTAGCTAGTAGTCTGTCCCAACAAAATTTCACAGCCAGAAGTGTAGGATATGGAAAATTTAAACATTGGAAATGAACATTCAATTGCCAGCTTACCTGGACTGGCAACCTCTTGTTAATACTGGAGCCAAGTGCATATTTATTTCAATACTGAGAATACTTGTAAGATTTGGAAACACAGGCAGTTGTTCAGAAAGAATGAAGCTCCTGTCTGATTCCTGCTCTGTAACAGTCCAAACCAAATGCTGGGTAGGCAGGATGGGTAAATCAGTGCTCTCTGTACGTTTTTTGACGTGTTTTCTTTTACTAGATTCTCCAGAACATATTCCAATAGGTTCGGAACACACATAGGGCTGAAGGTCCCTCCTTGTATCCAAAATTCCAAATGCCTTCAAGTGCACCCATAGAAACCAGACCCCAAAGGCTTCAAGAGACTGCAAGGAACTTACCCTTTCAAGTTTATTACAGTCCCATATTGACCCCAACAAATCCAATGCAATCAAGTCTTTCAGTCCCTGAAAGGGACCTACATCAGCAAGAGTTCCAAGGACCATCAAGAAAATCAGGTATCCAAATGCAACTAGATCCTGTACTGGGCCCAGGTTTACCTACTTTGAAAAAACCCTCAGGGCGTCTAAGTTATCAAATACATAATTGAAATCTTGTTTCCATGTTCTCATAGGATCTGTGGTACTGTCAGAGAAATATGGTGACCATCAATCTGGCCCTGTGACTTCAAGAAAGGTGCGGAAGGAACGCATTGTGTACTCCAAAAAACAAAAGCATCTGCTGCAAGAACATTTTGATAAGTGTCAGTACCCAAACCAGGATCAATGTGTGAAGCTGGCAGAGTTAGTTGGTGTGACAGCGAGGGACATCAAGGTCTGCCCCTCTCTTTTCCCTCAATCCAACAGCAAAAATCTACACTTTCCCATCAGAAACTTTAATTTTGTTCTTAAATGCTTAGGGCAGTGATGACAGTTTTAGGTGGTGGATATTTATGAATCAAATGCTGGGACTCCAATTTTTATCAACCTTGTAGCAATATAGAATAGCATTGTTTCCATGCAGGGTCTCAGAAATCTAATCACCAGAGCTCCTGCTAAAATACAGGACACACTGGCTCAATCTCCCCAGTCTTATGTTGTCTGGTCATACACAATCTACTTTATTATAATATCTTAGCCATCTTGAGTTTCCTGCTTCTTTGTTTCTGACATGTGAATCATTGCTATACAAACACCTTTTATCCAAAATCTTCACCTTGTGGTCCTGTTAGGGGACAACAGGCATTCTTCTGATATCTTCTTTCTTTTCCAGATCTGGTTTAAGAACAGCCGAGCTAAGTACAAGCGGATGGCTCTCCAGAATATTACAGAAGCTTTGCCAGAGACCAATGGAAGTTCAAAACCAGTTTTTGAATCAACCCACTTTCCTGGTTCCATACCTCTTGTTGCTGCTGAGAATGGAGAGCCCATGTGTTCAGGCACATTTAGTGAGGTTTCCATTCCCAAACTCAACTGCATCCAGGAATCTTCTCTGCATCATTATCAGGCCAGTGATGCAGACAGGTGTAGTCAGCAGGAAGATCTGCTTGTTGGCCATGCTCCCATTATAGATTGGGATTCTGGTCAATCAGCAGCAGTTGAAGCCCAGACTGATCTAGCAGTGACTGAATCTACAGATGTCCTAGAAGCTTCCACCCATTGCCCAGAGGAGGCTCAAGGTTCAGGTCCATCTGCAGAGGAACTCTGGCAAAGAATCCTTGACGACTTGGAGAAATCCGAGGACTGGCTTACTCCAGTGACTGAATCTACAGATGTCCTAGAAGCTGCCACCCATTGCCCAGAGGAGGCTCAAGGTTCAGGTCCATCTGCAGAGGAACTCTGGCAAAGAATCATTGACGACTTTGACATACCCGAGGACTGGCTTACTCCAGTGACTGAATCTACAGATGTCCTAGAAGCTGCCACCCATTGCCCAGAGGAGGCTCGAGGTTCAGGTCCATCTGCAGAGGAACTCTGGCAAAGAATCCTTGACGACTTTGACAAATCTGAGGACTGGCTTACTCTGGATTACACCCCAAATCCAACTTACTTCTCTCAGCTCCTTGACCATTCCAGACATTTATAGTCATGAAGAAGTGTGTTATGTACACCCTTCATCTCAGTATTTGTGGGAATTAACCAGGCCTTTCTGTAGACGTTGTGTACCACTGTGGTTTATATAGAGGGGTTGTTTCAAAGCAACTGTAAATATTCATTCTTCATTGTTACATTATGTTCTCATGAAATAAAAGGAGAAATAGTTCCTGAAAATTATTTTATTACATATATTATCCATTTACATTCCAGTCACTACTGCATATGTCCCACTGACCTATAGTTCTTCACCCAACACATTAGGTAAAGTTTTCCCCTAATATTTTTTAACGTTTTTTACCTTTATTACGATAGTATCACATACTATAATAGAATAGGAGATTAACTAATTCAGAAAGAAATAAATCAGGATAAAGTGTCCTTGCCATTTTTGTTTACATTAAGGATTCAGAAAGTGGAACAAATTAAGACGACTAGGTAAACACCTAAAACCATGCCAACTTAGCTAAAGTTACATAATATTAGGATTCAAACCCTAATTTAGATATTACCAAATTATTCTCTAAGTAAATAAGAGACCCAAAACGTTATTGAGTATAACAACTTACACATGAAATATACAGCACTTTGTTTTCTCAGAAAGCAATAGGGCAGCTCTTAGGCATTTTCTTTGTACAGTGACTAGAAAATCTTGATATGACTAGGCACCTCAGCTTTACCAGTAAGCTGATCAGATATAGCATATAGCAGTTTAATAGAGAGGTAACACTTCAGGTTTCAGAAGGCAGCAATAATTCTATTTTGGCTTTTATACTAAATGCTTATTATATTTAAGGTGACAATTGAAGCATATGATGTGAAGGTCATTAAGATTTAATGACAATCATTACAGTGTCTTGCAATGTACACACAACTGTATAATGCTTCTGTGGAATGAAAACAGTGTTGATTAATTGGATTTTACATACCCACACAGAGAAAACTTAAAAAATAACTATCAAAGGCAATGTACTATGCTGATGTACTAAATTCAAAGTATGCCACAGAACTGAAACACATGACTAACACCGTGCTTTGTTCTAGGAGAAAGCTGACCAGTTCTCAGGGAAAGCTAAGCCTACACCATTTATCCTAATAACCATGGCTTATATAAACACATCAGGTTCCCAGTAAAGAACCAAATCTAGGAATGTAAGTAAAACTTTGAGTGTTTTACATCTCTAGAACCTGGCTAAGGCTACACATCTATCTTCAAATCAGAAGCTGATATGAAATAGAGTGAGGTTCCCAGCTATGATAGAAAATAGAAAGGCTTCCAAGCACCATATTCCCTCAGGTTCCAGGAAAGCATCATGTGAGAAATAGAGAAGTAGGCAAAGAGGAAAGCTGGAAACATTCAGCTGTGATGTGATTCACTGTACAAGGCATTTAAAGTTCAGGACTGGAGTGAACCATCATGCTTTTCATAATGCTGGGAGCTATCCGTTTAATAATGTTCCCAGATAAAAGCAGGCATGATCGTGAGGGTAACCACAGTCCCAGCTTTTGACAGCCTATCTGCAGTCTGAGCATCCTTCAAGCCACTGACATTCTGTCCCTTGATCTCACAGATGTGGTTGTCAGTTAGAAGGCTATTACTGGTAGCAGAATTATCCTTCACGATGGATGAGATTTTAACACTTCTAACGATAAAGCAAATATCCAGGTGATGCACAGAGATAGCAGACACACAGAAGTATGGAGAAGCCAGAGAGCACAGCTAGGAGAATCCCTGTTGCTCAGAGGATCATGTCAAGTACTCCCAGGCAGGAAGCGTTTGGTTTCTATCTCCAGCTGGGGACGATCCTCTCCCACAGAGTGCCATATCCTGGTTAATCAGGGAGATAGCTAACCACACAGGAGTGCAGAGAGGTTTGAGAGCACAGGGAGGACCACCCCTGCTGCTCAGAGGAACCAGCCCAAAATCCTGAGAACACAGGTACCCAGGATCAGCCTGGGATAGAAGACTTCTGATTTTTGTCTGCATCCAGATAAGATGCTGGGCCTGGGTACCTGTGTTCTCAGGATTTTGGGCCAGAGAATTACATATAGAAATACCACCACAAGGAAGCTAGTCTTTCAGGAGTGCCTACCAATCTGTGTCCAAAGGTGAGGCCACCACCATTCTCAAATTTCTGGACAAAGTGGGACGTGTTAAGAACCATCAGGACACAGGAATCAAGAATCTGCTGGTGACAGGATACTTTTGATTTCTTTATGTACACCTGAGCTCACACATTATCCCAGCTCTGCATACATAAACTCCTCCTAGAGAGAATGGGTCTCCCTGGAGTTCAGATACATAGGCTAGCAGGACAGTTAAACCACAGTCAGAGACATCAAGACCAGCTAGCACCAGAGATAACCAGATGGCAAAAATCAAATGCAAGAACACTGGCAACAAACCAAGTCAACATGGAACCATGCGAACCCAGTTCTCCCACAACAGCAAGTCCTGGATAGCCCCACACACCAGAAAAACAAGATCTGGATTTAAAATTACATCTCATGATGCTGATAAAGGACGTCAGAGAGGACATAAATAGTTAGTTCCCTTAAATACAAACAGGAGAACATTTGTCATCAGGTAGAAGCCCTTAAAGAGAAAACACAAAACTTTCTTAAGGAATTACAGGAAAACACACACACACACACACACACACACACACACACACAAACCAAAGAAACAAAAAAAAAAAACAGGTGAAGGAATTGAACAAAACCATACAGGATCTAATAGTGGAACTAGAAACAACAAAGAAATCACAAAGGGATACAACTCTGGAGATAGAAAACCTTGGTAAGAATTCAAGAGTCATAGATACAAGCATCAGCAACAGAATAGAAGAGTTAGATGAAGGAATCTCAGATGCTGAAGATACCATAGAAAGCATTGACTCAACCATCAAGGAAAATGCAAAATGCAGAAACCGTGTAACCCAAAACATTCAGGAAATCCAGACCACAATGAGAGGAGCAAACCTAAGGACTATAGGTATAGAGGAGCATAAAGATTTACAACTTAATTGACCAGTAAATAACTTCAACAAAATTGTAGAAGAAAACTTCCCTGACGTAAAGAGAGAGATGCCTGTGACCATTCAAGAAGCCTACAGAAATCCAAACAGACTGGTCAAGAACAGATATGCACTTGACAAAGAAAGACCATTCAAACCTGTAATGGAAAGGAAAACTTATCAGAATTATGCCAGACTTCTCACCAGAGACCATGAAAACAAGAAGATCTTGTGCAGATCTCATACAGATCATAAGAGAAAACAAATGCTAGCCCAGACTACTATACCCACCAAAACTCTTATCTCCATATATGGAAAAACTAAGATATTCCATGATAAAACAAAATTTGCCCAATATCTTTCCACAAATCCAGCCCTACAAAGGATAATATAAAATGCCAGCACAAGAAGGGAAACTACACCTTAGAAAAAGGAACTAATAATCTTTCAACACATCCAAAAGAGGAGATGCACTCAAACATAAAAATTACATCAAAAATAACCGGGAGCAACAATCACTTTTCCTTAATATCTCTTAATCTCAATGAACATAATTTACCAATAAAAACATAGACTAACAAACTGGATTTGAAAACAGGATCCAGCATTTTGCTACATAGAAATCTACCTCAGTGACAAAGACAGGCACTCCAAGCTACAGGACCACATATGTAGGGACCTTGGTCAGACCTATACAAACTGCCTGATTGTTGCTTCTATCTCTGTAAATCTATGTAAGCCTTGCTTATTTGATCCGGTGGGCTGTGTTTTCTTGGTATTTTCAACTGCTCTAACTACTGCAGTCTTTTACCCTTTCTGTGGCGCTTCCGTGGCTCTGCCTATATTTCTGCCTATGTGCCTCTGCTTTAGGTCTCATTGGTTGCTGAATGGCAGGCATCAGATTAAAATTGGGCTAGCCAGTTCTCCAGGAGTATAACAATGAGCATAGCATAGTTATGCAAGGTTCCCATTGACAAACATAACAGAGTATCATTGATAGTGTCAGGGGTTGGTTCTTGCCCATAGGATGGTTTACAATTTGTGCTGGCAATTAATTGGAAATTGCCTCAGTTTCTCCTTCATCTTTGTCTAGGCAGTGTTTCCCATTAATAAATACATCCATTTTATGTTCTCAACACTACCTACCTCTCAACATTACCTGACAGTCACTACTCTATTCCCTTTCTCTCATAGGGTTTCCCCATGGGTCTACCTTGAACCTAATGCATCAAGTCTCTGCAGGATCAGGTGCATCCTCTCCTTTTGAGGCCACTCAAGGCAGCCTAGGTAGAAGAATGGCTCCAGAGACAGCCATTAGCTTCCAATCTAGTTATT
The DNA here is from genome assembly GCF_947179515.1 of Apodemus sylvaticus. Classification (NCBI taxonomy): domain Eukaryota; kingdom Metazoa; phylum Chordata; class Mammalia; order Rodentia; family Muridae; genus Apodemus; species Apodemus sylvaticus. The sequence continues at coordinate 194,817,331 of NC_067472.1, read as the reverse complement.
GGGGGACCCACATGAAGACTGAGGTGCACATCTGCTAAATATATTATGGGGGCCTAAGTTCAACCTATGTGTGTGTGTGTGTGTGTGTGTGTGTGTGTGGTCTTTTGTTGGCTACTGAGTCTGTGAGATCTCCCAAAAGGGCTGGTCCCCAGGTTTTGCCATTCTTCTCCAACATCCACTCTGCTGATTTTATAGGTGTGTGCCAAATGAGTCTGTTACTCTCAGTTTCTTTTCCTAACTAATGTGCAGTTAATTTTTCTTTAAATAAAAGTACTTTCTTTTCTTTATTCGATATATTTTCATTTACATTTCAAATGATTTCCCCTTTTCTAGACCCCCAAACCCCGAATGTCCCATCAGCCCCCTTCCCTCCACCTGTTCTCCCCCCCCACCCCTTCCCAATTCCCTGTTCTGGTTTGTGCTATAATGCTTGACTGAGTCTTTCCAGAACTGGGGGCCACTCCTCTGTTCTTCTTGTACCTCATTTGATGTGTGGATTATGTTTTTGGTATTCCAGTTTTCTAGGTTAATATCCACTTATTAGTGAGTGCATACCATGATTCATTTTTTGAGTCTGGGTTACCTCACTTAGTATGATGTTCTCCAGCTCCATCCATTTGCCTAAGAATTTCATGAATTCATTGTTTCTAATGGCTGAATAGTACTCCACTGTGTATATATACCACATTTTTTTGTATCCACTCTTCTGTTGAGGGATACCTGGGTTCTTTCCAGCTTCTGGCAATTATAAATAGGGCTGCTATGAACATAGTGGAACATGTATCCTTATTACATGCTGGGGAAATCTTCTGGGTATATGCCCAGGAGTGGTATAGCAGGATCTTCTGGAAGTGAGGTGCCCAGTTTTCTGAGGAACTGCCAGACTGATTTCTAGAGTGGTTGTACCAATTTGCAACCCCACAAGCAGTGGAGGAGTGTTCCTCTTTCTCCACATCCTTGCCTACATCTGCTTCTCCTGAATTTTTAATCTTAGCCATTCTTACTGGTGTAAGGTGAAATCTCAGGGTTGTTTTGATTTGCATTTATAAAAGTGCTTTCTTGAGTACAGTTTGATCTGTCTCTTTTATTTGAGACAGTTTTTTATTCTGTAACAGCCATGGTAGTCCTGTGACTTACTCTGTAGTCAAGGCTGGTCTGGAACTCACAGAGATCTACCTGCTTTGGTGTTCCAAGTGTTGGGCTTAAGGAGTGCACCACCATATCTAACTTGAATTTAATTGAATGTGATCTCTTCTACTACATACCATTGCAAAATATCAAAACTCTTAGCATTATGGAACTAGAGCTGGATTTAACTGAGGGTTACTTATTGTGGAGATGGAGTGATGGCTCAGTGAGTCAGAGCAATAGTTGCTTCATCAGGAAAGCCTGGTTTAGTTCCCAACCTCCACTATGTGGCTCAGAACCATCCATTGGGAATTGTATTCCTTTAGAGTCTTAGCCCTCCTTCTGTCTGTAGGGTTCCAGGCATGCTTGCACATGACTGACACGTGTTCATGTATACACCTACATTTACAACAAAAGAAAAGATTGCTTGTTGATCTTGATTCTTGAAATTTGGTTCCTAATTGGTCTGGAATCCCATATATGCTATAACTCCAGACAAAGGGGCTCTGAATCCCTTTTTGAGGCACAGGGACCGCACACATGAGACATGAACACTCACAGAAAACTGAACAAAATGCAAATGAACTTGTAGAAAATGAATTAAGTTGGGTGTGGTAGGGCTCACTTTTGTTGTTATTGTTTTTTGAGACAGTTTTTCTCTGTGTAGCTCTGGCTGCCCTGGAACTCAGTCTTTAGACCAGACTGGCCTGGAACTGAGAAATCTGCGTGCCTCTGCCTTCCAAGTTTTGGGAATAAAGGAGTGCACCACCCCCGTCAGGCTGGAAGGGCTCACTTTTAATGCCATGAATTGTGATGGAAGGATTCTATTCTCCAGGGCATCCTGTTCTTTGTTCCCAAAGCCTGTTTAGAAAAATTAATCCAGGAGAGGTGTTACATGCCTTTATGGTCAGTATTTGGAGGAAGAGTCAAACTCTGAGTGAGTTTGAGACTATTCCAGAATATCCAGTGATATGAAGAGTGATGATGTCACCCGAAGTAAATATTCATTAGGTAGTATTAAATCAGATTGTAGGTAAAATAGTGTTAATTATTTTCTGAAAGGAATTTTTATAATTACTCTTGGCAGAACAGCTAGTACAATGACAGTTGTTTTGTTTTTCCATTACAAAGATTTATTCATCTTATTTTATTTTGGATTTTTTTGTTTTGTTTTTGGAGACAGGCTTTCTCTGTGTAACACTGGCTGTCCTGGCAATCAATCTGTAGACCAGGCTGGCCTTGAATTAAGAAATCTCTCTGCCTCTGGCTCCCAAGTGCTGGGATTGAAGGCATGTGCCACCACCTCCTGGCATTATTTTTGATTTCTTAACATAGGGCCTTTGTACGTAGTTCTAACTCTTCTGGAAGTGCTTATGTAAACAAGACTGCCTTCCACAAATGGAGATCCTCCTCCATTTACTTTGCAGGTAATGGGATTGAAAGGCTCTGTTATGATGCCCAGCCTTACTTCATTTTTACATGTTGTACTGGATGGGTTAGTGTGTGAACTTGACACATTCTTTCACAGAGAAAGGAGCTTCAGTTGGGGAAATGCCTCCATGAGATTCAGCTGTGGGGTATTTTCTCAATTAGTGATCAAGGGGAGAGGGCCCCTCCTGGGTGGTACATTCATTTAATCCCTGTCATTGGGAGGCAGAGGCAGGCAGATTGCTGAGTTTTCTGAGGCCACCCAGGTTTGCAGGGTAGGTTCCAGGACTTCCAGGGCTACACAGAGAAACCCTGTCACAAACAAACAAACAAACAAACAAACAAACAAGTAGTCCATAATCATAATCTTCCTTATAAAGCCAAAGTGTCCAAGTCCTTCCCTTAATCCAGCCTTCTCTAACATTTTTTCCAGACACTGGAATTGGGTTACAGAGAAAACTAACCAAGGATGCTACTCCTTTCCAGGTTCCAGACAGCGCAGCTTTGGCACAACTAAAACCCTGAAGAAACAATGTCCATTGCCGTTATAACTAGAACTAGATAGGCCAGAACCTGTTGAAATCCTAGCAACTGTAATTAAATCTCTTTGGGGCTTCCAGTAAACATTCCTTGTGGTCTCACATTTCCAAACAGCACAGAAAATAATCTTCTGCACCACCCAACTATGACCATGGGATCTAGTCCTGCCATCTCAAGGACACATGTGAAAAGAACAAATGCTTAAATGGTCTCTAAGCACTGGATGTCTACATCCCACCTTTCAGATAAAACCTTCACATGACCAAGGATTTGTGGAGCAGGACTCTTTTCCATCATACTCAAGTGAACCTCCAAGGGGTAATTGCTTAGTTAAGTGCCTAAACTGGGAGCTGACAAAGATCCCAACAAGATCAAGCCTCCTGGTGTAAGGAGGGTGGCTTTGAGAATTGATAGAAAACACCTGCTATCCAGTAAGGGCAAAGACTACACTTCAGGTTAATTTAGATGGCTCATAGGGATCCTGAGATGCCTTCATCATTAGTATCATAATCATTAGAAGGCTCAGGATCTGTGTCCACTTGGCGAAACAATCTTTTCAGTAGTCATTGATCTCCAATTCCTTTATGTGACAAAACACAAACAGTATCTCATTCCCGTATTAAAACAGGGTTGGGGCCATTCCAAAGTATTAGCTAAAGGATCTCAACATTTAACCATGGCATATGAGCTGGAAGTGTCTGGATGCCAGCGATGATCTACTGCAGACTGACCTTTAGCATCAGTTTACAAAAAATTAAAACAAATAATGCAAAAGCGAGATGTGCTTTTGGTGACCTTGGAAGTTAAAACTCACCCTGTTTTGTTTTCTAAAGCTAATTTTTCAGATACATTCAACAATTCCTTGTCCCATTGAATCATGAGGAATTTCAGTTTTATGTTCAATACCAAATTCCTTGCAAAATTGTTCAAAGCTGTTTCCAGTGTATGCAGGCCCATTATCTGTCTTGCCAACTTTAGGCAGTCCCTTAGCAGTAAAACCCTGTAAAAAATGAACAATAACCTTTCTAGAAGGTTCTCCTCTTAAAGTAGTTGCAACTAGAAATCCTGAAAAGCTGTCAATAGTCATATGTGCTAAGAGAAAAACTCATATAGTTAAGTGCCTCCAACAAGGAAATGGAGAGAGCTTACATTAGCAGCTTGACAGAACATCTGAAAGCTCTACAACCAAATGAAACAAATACATCCAAGAGGAATACATGGCAGGGAATAAACAAATTCAAGGTCAAAATCAACAAAGTAGAAACAAAAAGAATTATACAAAGAATCAACAAAACCAAGAGTTGGTTCTTTGAGAAAATCAACAAGATAGATAAACACTTAGCAGACTAACAAGAAGGAATAGAGGAAACACGCAAATTAATAAAATTGGAATGAAAAGGGAGATATAACAACAGAAACTGCAGAAATTCCAAATATCATCAGATCCTACTACAAAATCTTATACTCAACAAAATTGGGAAATCTGGATGAAATGGACAGTTTTGTAGACACATGCCAGCTGCCAATGTTAAAACCTGATCAGATAAACCATCAAAATAGTCCCATAACATGTGACGAAATAGATTCAGTTATTAACAGTCTTCCCAAAACACCACCATCACCACCACAACCACAACCACCACCACCACCACCACCACCAAAAACAACAACAACAACAACAACAACAACAACAACAAAAACACAGGACCAGATGTGTTTGTTGGGAATTCTATCAGTTCTTCAAAGAAGACCTACTACGGATACTTTTCAAACTATTCCACAAATCAGAAACCCGAGGTATCCTTCACAATTCATTATATGAAGCCACAGTATTTCTTATACACAAACCAAACAAAGATTAAACAAGGAAAGAGAATTCCAGACCAATTTCCCTTGAGAACAGTGATCCAAAACTCCTCAATAAAATTCTTGCTGACCGAATCCAAGAACACATCAAAACAGTAATTCACCAGGATCAAATAGGCTTCATCCCAGCAATGCAAGTGTGGTTCAATATATAGAAATCTTTCAATGTAATCCACTACATAAAGAAACTCGAAAAAAAAAATACCCCACAAGATCATTTAGTTAGATGCTGAGAAAGCATTTGACAAAATTCACTATCCCTTCATGTTAAAAGTCTTGGAATGATCAGGAATTCAAGGCCTATACCAAAACATAGTAAAAGCAATATACAGCAAACCAGAAGCCAACATCAAACTAAATAGAGGAAATTTGAAGTAATCCTACTAAAATTATGGTCCAGAAAATGTTGCCCACTCTTTCCCTATTTATTCAATATAGTACTTGAAGATCTATCTAGAGCATTTAGAGAACAAAAGGAGGTACAGTTTGTAACACTTGTCAAAATGTTACAAACTGGAAAGGAGGTAGTCAAAACATCACTATTTGCAGATGATATGATAGTATACTTATGCAACCCAATAAAACAACACTAGAGAACTCCTACAACTGAGAAACAATTTCTGCCATGTGGCTGGATGTAAAATTAACTCAATCAAATCAGTAGCCTTCCTCTACTCAAAGGATAAATAAGCTGAGAAAGAAAATAGGGTAATGACACCCTTTACCATAGTCACAAATAACATTACATATCTTGGTGTCACTCTAAGTATGCAAGTGAAAAATTTGTATGACAAGAATTTCAAGTCTCTGAAGAAAGAAATCAAAGCAGATCTCAGAATATGGAAAGATCTCTTTCATGATCATGGATTGGCAGAATTAAGGTAGTAAAAATGGCCACCTTGCCAAAAGCAAACTACAGATTCAATGCACTCCCAGTCAAAACTATATAACCAAGACATGCAGAACATATTTATACCTTAAAAACCAGACAGAAACAAAAGTAAGATGGCTACACACATTAAATTATTTAAACCAGACCAAAGGCCTGGTGTGGAAGGCATTCTCTTGGAGACATGGGATTAGGAATGTGATGAAAAATTGTGGGAGGGAGGTCTGGGAGGAAAGTAACAGCTGAACTGGGAAGTAATAAAAGTAAAATATAAAATGTAAAGAAATAAAGGATTACAAACCAAAAAATTTAAATTCATGGATTCTATAAGATGAGGCTACACCTGGAGTAGCACCAAATGGTGGGAGAGAATAATGGATTTGAATATTGCAAGTAGGAGGAGCCAAAGGGTGGGAGGGGCTTTGAATTCCAGGTTAGGTGAGATATATAAGGGCAGGTCTTCTAAGGAGAATTCAAAGACAGAGGACTGCGCAGGTTACAGGAAACCTCTTCATTCCTGGTGAATTGGTGAGTTGCATGAAATGTCTAAGGTTGCTATGTAAAGGGGATATCAAGTTGGGGAAAATTTGGGAGACAGTGGAGGAGGATTTTTGGTGATTTTTTTAGCCTGTATGGGTGTTTGATTGGTCAAGTATAAAATATGCCCTGTATACATGCAGAAGATGTTATTTAAATTTAGTAGATGGTTCAAGTCTATCCCATAAATGTGAACAGTGCAGAGCAGTGATTTGCCCTGATCGGGGCACTCTATGGATGAGCTTTCAAGAGACCTCAAGGGGCTCTATTCTTCATTCTAAGCACAAGATTGAATCCTGGGCTGTTGAGAAAGCCTGGATCAATAGATAGTGAGGCCTGTCTATAGGACAAAGGAAAGAACTGACAATGGGATCTCAAGTGACCTTGGGACCAATTGAGGCTCCAGATTGCCTAGATAAGGCATAGTAGTGGCATTCTGACTCAAAAGTGTGACATCTTGGATGGTGTTTGGCTGAGCAGGCCCTCCTTCATCTAAAATCTGTAACCATTTTGGATGCATGGACCACACCTTTAATCCCAGGACTCGGAAACTAATGGCAAGTGGGTTTTTGTAATTGTGAGCCCTGGCTTGCATGTATAGTGTGAATCAGGAAGTCAGGGGCATGCACATGGAACCTGCCTCAGTCTCAGAAGAGAAAGTTTGGAGAAATAAATAGGTGTTAGTGGTGGCCGGAAACGTGCATGTCCTCTTGGCAGCAGGATGAGAAGAGACGCATTTTTTGAGATTGCTCCTAGAGAGTAAGGAAAATTTTTATTTTCTCGATGGAGCCCATGTTAGGAGGAAATCCTACAGGATGGCTCAGTTCTTTGTTACACACCTTTAGTCTTAGCCCTGCTTGGGAAGTAACAGTTAGGCTGATCCTTCTGAATTCTGTTTCAGCCTTGTGTTCTGTTTGACTCACATACAGCATAGTTCATTTAGCGAAACTCAGTCACAAAAGAAAAGAGTCCAAAAAAGTCTGTGATCTGGCCATATTTCCGTTAGATATTAAGTTGTGGCTACAGACTGGATGTTACAACAGGGTGTGTATAGCTGCTGGATTCTAGAGGATGAAAGGAGGAGCCTGTGGGAGGGTTCTTGATAGGGAGATTCAATTAAGGCTAAGTCCTTGGTATAGCACTTCAATATCAGGGGATCTGGCTTAGGTGTATGTGCCTTCTGACATCCAGAGTAATTAGATCATTAATGCTCTTGTTTAGAATACGGGAGTGGAAAGGGTCCATGGAAATGGGACATGTTCCATTGCCCTTGATTCTTTATTTTGTCACAGGGTGTCATACTGCAAGGATGAGAAACTGGGATCATGTTTTTCCAATTATGATAATATTCCTTTGTTTAAAAAAATTTAATCTTTTTTACAATCCAGATTTTATCCCCCTTCTGGTCCTCCCACGGAAAGTTCCACATCCTGTAAGTCTAGTTTCCTTCTCAGGGAGAATGTCTTCACCCCACCCCCTACCTATAAGAACTCCCTGCCCACTTCGGGCCTCCAGTCTTTTTAGGGATAGGTACATCTTTTCTGAGGGCGTACAGTCCCACAGTTTTCTGCTGAGTATGTGTTGGGGGCCTCATATCAGCTGGTGTACGCTTAATTGGTGGTTGTCTAGTTTCTGAGAGATCTTGGGGGGTCCAGGTTAGTTGAGACTGCTGCTTTCTTTCTTCTATCTCTTGTATTCTCCTGGTAATGATTAATTATCCCAGATCTCATTCCTTGGTTTTCAATTTCCAGGGTTGCCTATATTTGTCTTTGTTATATCTACTTCCAATTCTAGGTCTTGGACTGCATTAATAAAATCTTTCACTTTTTTGATTGTATCTTCCTGTATTGCTTATGGGATTTATGTGTTTCCTCTCTAAGTGCTTCTACCTGTTCACTTGCGTTTTCTTATATTTCTTTATGTGAGTTATTTATTTCTCTTTAAAAGGATTCTATTATCATTAAGATAATATTTTAGGTCATCTTCCTGACTTTCAAGTGCATTTGTCTATCCAGGGCTTGCTGTGGTGGGAGAAGTAGTTTCTGATAATGCCAAAGTTTACTGGCTTCTGTTTCTCATGGTCTTGCTCTTGCCTCTTGTCATATGGTTATAGGGAGTTTTTTTCTGGTTGGGGTGTTTCTGTTTGGGAGTTTTCTTTTTTGTCCCTAGGTTGACTCAAGTCTCATGGTAGGCCAGTTGCCTTGGATGTGGCAAACCTCCTGTGGGATCTTCTGACTGTGGAACCTTCAGAGGGGCATGTACACTGGTGACTTGTTGCCCTGGTGGCCGTGTGTCTTCAGGGAGGCCTTCTTGAAGACCTTTGAATTGTGGGTTCTTTAGAGAGGCAGAGAAGCTGGAGATATGTTGCCCTGGCTGTGACACATCTACTGGGATGCCTTCATACTGTTTACTCTTGAGAGGATTTGTCAAGCTGTTGCCCTATGTTTCGCTGTTAACCAGGGAAGCATAAGTACTGTAGGTTTTGTTTCCCTGCATGCAAAAGAATTCCCGACAGGCTTTCAGACTGTCGATTCAGTTTCTCTGCATGCTGCAGTGCCCCTGGGAGGTCTTCAGACTTTGGTGTCAGTTGTCCATTTACTCTGTTTGCAGAATTCCTGGGTTTGTGATTTGACTTTTATGTCAGTTGCCCTGCATGCCACAGAAATCCTGTGAAGCCTTCAGGCTTTTATTTTCATGGGCAGAGGCAGACTAGCTAGTAGTCTGTCCCAACAAAATTTCACAGCCAGAAGTGTAGGATATGGAAAATTTAAACATTGGAAATGAACATTCAATTGCCAGCTTACCTGGACTGGCAACCTCTTGTTAATACTGGAGCCAAGTGCATATTTATTTCAATACTGAGAATACTTGTAAGATTTGGAAACAGAGGCAGTTGTTCAGAAAGAATGAAGCTCCTGTCTGATTCCTGCTCTGTAACAGTCCAAACCAAATGCTGGGTAGGCAGGATGGGTAAATCAGTGCTCTCTGTACGTTTTTTGACGTGTTTTCTTTTACTAGATTCTCCAGAACATATTCCAATAGGTTCGGAACACACAGAGGGCTGAAGGTCCCTCCTTGTATCCAAAATTCCAAATGCCTTCAAGTGCACCCATAGAAACCAGACCCCAAAGGCTTCAAGAGACTGCAAGGAACTTACCCTTTCAAGTTTATTACAGTCCCATATTGACCCCAACAAATCCAATGCAATCAAGTCTTTCAGTCCCTGAAAGGGACCTACATCAGCAAGAGTTCCAAGGACCATCAAGAAAATCAGGTATCCAAATGCAACTAGATCCTGTACTGGGCCCAGGTTTACCTACTTTGAAAAAACCCTCAGGGCGTCTAAGTTATCAAATACATAATTGAAATCTTGTTTCCATGTTCTCATAGGATCTGTGGTACTGTCAGAGAAATATGGTGACCATCAATCTGGCCCTGTGACTTCAAGAAAGGTGCGGAAGGAACGCATTGTGGACTCCAAAAAACAAAAGCACCTGCTGCAAGAACATTTTGATAAGTGTCAGTACCCAAACCAGGATCAATGTGTGAAGCTGGCAGAGTTAGTTGGTGTGACAGCGAGGGACATCAAGGTCTGCCCCTCTCTTTTCCCTCAATCCAACAGCAAAAATCTACACTTTCCCATCAGAAACTTTAATTTTGTTCTTAAATGCTTAGGGCAGTGATGACAGTTTTAGGTGGTGGATATTTATGAATCAAATGCTGGGACTCAAATTTTTATCAACCTGGTAGCAATATAGAATAGCAATGTTTCCACGCAGGGTCTCAGAAATCTAATCACCAGAGCTCCTGCTAAAATACAGGACACACTGGCTCAATCTCCCCAGTCTTATGTTGTCTGGTCATACACAATCTACTTTATTATAATATGTTAGCCATCTTGAGTTTCCTGCTTCTTTGTTTCTGACATGTGAATCATTGCTATACAAACACCTTTTATCCAAAATCTTCACCTTGTGGTCCTGTTAGGGGACAACAGGCATTCTTCTGATATCTTCTTTCTTTTCCAGATCTGGTTTAAGAACAGCCGAGCTAAGTACAAGCGGATGGCTCTCCAGAATATTACAGAAGCTTTGCCAGAGACCAATGGAAGTTCAAAACCAGTTTTTGAATCAACCCACTTTCCTGGTTCCATACCTCTTGTTGCTGCTGAGAATGGAGAGCCCATGTGTTCAGGCACATTTAGTGAGGTTTCCATTCCCAAACTCAACTGCATCCAGGAATCTTCTCTGCATCATTATCAGGCCAGTGATGCAGACAGGTGTAGTCAGCAGGAAGATCTGCTTGTTGGCCATGCTCCCATTATAGATTGGGATTCTGGTCAATCAGCAGCAGTTGAAGCCCAGACTGATCTAGCAGTGACTGAATCTACAGATGTCCTAGAAGCTGCCACCCATTGCCCAGAGGAGGCTCAAGGTTCAGGTCCATCTGCAGAGGAACTCTGGCAAAGAATCCTTGACGACTTGGAGAAATCCGAGGACTGGCTTACTCCAGTGACTGAATCTACAGATGTCCTAGAAGCTGCCACCCATTGCCCAGAGGAGGCTCAAGGTTCAGGTCCATCTGCAGAGGAACTCTGGCAAAGAATCATTGACGACTTTGACATACCCGAGGACTGGCTTACTCCAGTGACTGAATCTACAGATGTCCTAGAAGCTGCCACCCATTGCCCAGAGGAGGCTCGAGGTTCAAGTCCATCTGCAGAGGAACTCTGGCAAAGAATCCTTGACGACTTTGACAAATCCGAGGACTGGCTTACTCTGGATTACACCCCAAATCCAACTTACTTCTCTCAGCTCCTTGACCATTCCAGACATTTATAGTCATGAAGAAGTGTGTTATGTACACCCTTCATCTCAGTATTTGTGGGAATTAACCAGGCCTTTCTGTAGACGTTGTGTACCACTGTGGTTTATATAGAGGGGTTGTTTCAAAGCAACTGTAAATATTCATTCTTCATTGTTACATTATGTTCTCATGAAATAAAAGGAGAAATAGTTCCTGAAAATTATTTTATTACATATATTATCCATTTACATTCCAGCCACTACTGCATATGTCCCACTGACCTATAGTTCTTCACCCAACACATTAGGTAAAGTTTTCCCCTAATATTTTTTAACGTTTTTTACCTTTATTACGATAGTATCACATACTATAATAGAATAGGAGATTAACTAATTCAGAAAGAAATAAATCAGGATAAAGTGTCCTTGCCATTTTTGTTTACATTAAGGATTCAGAAAGTGGAACAAATTAAGACGACTAGGTAAACACCTAAAACCATGCCAACTTAGCTAAAGTTACATAATATTAGGATTCAAACCCTAATTTAGATATTACCAAATTATTCTCTAAGTAAATAAGAGACCCAAAACGTTATTGAGTATAACAACTTACACATGAAATATACAGCACTTTGTTTTCTCAGAAAGCAATAGGGCAGCTCTTAGGCATTTTCTTTGTACAGTGACTAGAAAATCTTGATATGACTAGGCACCTCAGCTTTACCAGTAAGCTGATCAGATATAGCATATAGCACTTTAATAGAGAGGTAACACTTCAGGTTTCAGAAGGCAGCAATAATTCTATTTTGGCTTTTATACTAAATGCTTATTATATTTAAGGTGACAATTGAAGCATATGATGTGAAGGTCATTAAGATTTAATGACAATCATTACAGTGTCTTGCAATGTACACACAACTGTATAATGCTTCTGTGGAATGAAAACAGTGTTGATTAATTGGATTTTACATACCCACACAGAGAAAACTTAAAAAATAACTATCAAAGGCAATGTACTATGCTGATGTACTAAATTCAAAGTGTGCCACAGAACTGAAACACATGACTAACACCGTGCTTTGTTCTAGGAGAAAGCTGACCAGTTCTCAGGGAAAGCTAAGCCTACACCATTTATCCTAATAACCATGGCTTATATAAACACATCAGGTTCCCAGTAAAGAACCAAATCTAGGAATGTAAGTAAAACTTTGAGTGTTTTACATCTCTAGAACCTGGCTAAGGCTACACATCTATCTTCAAATCAGAAGCTGATATGAAATAGAGTGAGGTTCCCAGCTATGATAGAAAATAGAAAGGCTTCCAAGCACCATATTCCCTCAGGTTCCAGGAAAGCATCATGTGAGAAATAGAGAAGTAGGCAAAGAGGAAAGCTGGAAACATTCAGCTGTGATGTGATTCACTGTACAAGGCATTTAAAGTTCAGGACTGGAGTGAACCATCATGCTTTTCATAATGCTGGGAGCTATCCGTTTAATAATGTTCCCAGATAAAAGCAGGCATGATCGTGAGGGTAACCACAGTCCCAGCTTTTGACAGCCTATCTGCAGTCTGAGCATCCTTCAAGCCACTGACATTCTGTCCCTTGATCTCACAGATGTGGTTGTCAGTTAGAAGGCTATTACTGGTAGCAGAATTATCCTTCACGATGGATGAGATTTTAACACTTCTAACGATAAAGCAAATATCCAGGTGATGCACAGAGATAGCAGACACACAGAAGTATGGAGAAGCCAGAGAGCACAGCTAGGAGAATCCCTGTTGCTCAGAGGATCATGTCAAGTACTCCCAGGCAGGAAGCGTTTGGTTTCTATCTCCAGCTGGGGACGATCCTCTCCCACAGAGTGCCATATCCTGGTTAATCAGGGAGATAGCTAACCACACAGGAGTGCAGAGAGGTTTGAGAGCACAGGGAGGACCACCCCTGCTGCTCAGAGGAACCAGCCCAAAATCCTGAGAACACAGGTACCCAGGATCAGCCTGGGATAGAAGACTTCTGATTTTTGTCTGCATCCAGATAAGATGCTGGGCCTGGGTACCTGTGTTCTCAGGATTTTGGGCCAGAGAATTACATATAGAAATACCACCACAAGGAAGCTAGTCTTTCAGGAGTGCCTACCAATCTGTGTCCAAAGGTGAGGCCACCACCATTCTCAAATTTCTGGACAAAGTGGGACGTGTTAAGAACCATCAGGACACAGGAATCAAGAATCTGCTGGTGACAGGATACTTTTGATTTCTTTATGTACACCTGAGCTCACACATTATCCCAGCTCTGCATACATAAACTCCTCCTAGAGAGAATGGGTCTCCCTGGAGTTCAGATACATAGGCTAGCAGGACAGTTAAACCACAGTCAGAGACATCAAGACCAGCTAGCACCAGAGATAACCAGATGGCAAAAATCAAATGCAAGAACACTGGCAACAAACCAAGTCAACATGGAACCATGCGAACCCAGTTCTCCCACAACAGCAAGTCCTGGATAGCCCCACACACCAGAAAAACAAGATCTGGATTTAAAATTACATCTCATGATGCTGATAAAGGACGTCAGAGAGGACATAAATAGTTAGTTCCCTTAAATACAAACAGGAGAACATTTGTCATCAGGTAGAAGCCCTTAAAGAGAAAACACAAAACTTTCTTAAGGAATTACAGGAAAACACACACACACACACACACACACACACACACACACACACACACACACACAAACCAAAGAAACAAAAAAAAAACAGGTGAAGGAATTGAACAAAACCATACAGGATCTAATAGTGGAACTAGAAACAACAAAGAAATCACAAAGGGATACAACTCTGGAGATAGAAAACCTTGCTAAGAATTCAAGAGTCATAGATACAAGCATCAGCAACAGAATAGAAGAGTTAGATGAAGGAATCTCAGATGCTGAAGATACCATAGAAAGCATTGACTCAACCATCAAGGAAAATGCAAAATGCAGAAACCGTGTAACCCAAAACATTCAGGAAATCCAGACCACAATGAGAGGAGCAAACCTAAGGACTATAGGTATAGAGGAGCATAAAGATTTACAACTTAATTGACCAGTAAATAACTTCAACAAAATTGTAGAAGAAAACTTCCCTGACGTAAAGAGAGAGATGCCTGTGACCATTCAAGAAGCCTACAGAAATCCAAACAGACTGGACAAGAACAGATATGCACTTGACAAAGAAAGACCATTCAAACCTGTAATGGAAAGGAAAACTTATCAGAATTATGCCAGACTTCTCACCAGAGACCATGAAAACAAGAAGATCTTGTGCAGATCTCATACAGATCATAAGAGAAAACAAATGCTAGCCCAGACTACTATACCCACCAAAACTCTTATCTCCATATATGGAAAAACTAAGATATTCCATGATAAAACAAAATTTGCCCAATATCTTTCCACAAATCCAGCCCTACAAAGGATAATATAAAATGCCAGCACAAGAAGGGAAACTACACCTTAGAAAAAGGAACTAATAATCTTTCAACACATCCAAAAGAGGAGATGCACTCAAACATAAAAATTACATCAAAAATAATCGGGAGCAACAATCACTTTTCCTTAATATCTCTTAATCTCAATGAACATAATTTACCAATAAAAACATAGACTAACAAACTGGATTTGAAAACAGGATCCAGCATTTTGCTACATAGAAATCTACCTCAGTGACAAAGACAGGCACTCCAAGCTACAGGACCACATATGTAGGGACCTTGGTCAGACCTATACAAACTGCCTGATTGTTGCTTCCATCTCTGTAAATCTATGTAAGCCTTGCTTATTTGATCCGGTGGGCTGTGTTTTCTTGGTATTTTCAACTGCTCTAACTACTGCAGTCTTTTACCCTTTCTGTGGCGCTTCCGTGGCTCTGCCTATATTTCTGCCTATGTGCCTCTGCTTTAGGTCTCATTGGTTGCTGAATGGCAGGCATCAGATTAAAATTGGGCTAGCCAGTTCTCCAGGAGTATAACAATGAGCATAGCATAGTTATGCAAGGTTCCCATTGACAAACATAACAGAGTATCATTGATAGTGTCAGGGGTTGGTTCTTGCCCATAGGATGGTTTACAATTTGTGCTGGCAATTAATTGGAAATTGCCTCAGTTTCTCCTTCATCTTTGTCTAGGCAGTGTTTCCCATTAATAAATACATCCATTTTATGTTCTCAACACTACCTACCTCTCAACATTACCTGACAGTCACTACTCTATTCCCTTTCTCTCATAGGGTTTCCCCATGGGTCTACCTTGAACCTAATGCATCAAGTCTCTGCAGGATCAGGTGCATCCTCTCCTTTTGAGGCCACTCAAGGCAGCCTAGGTAGAAGAATGGCTCCAGAGACAGCCATTAGCTTCCAATCTAGTTATTGGGGGACCCACATGAAGACTGAGGTGCACATCTGCTAAATATATTATGGGGGCCTAAGTTCAACCTATGTGTGTGTGTGTGTGTGTGTGTGTGTGTGTGTGTGTGTGTGGTCTTTTGTTGGCTACTGAGTCTGTGAGATCTCCCAAGAGGGCTGGTCCCCAGGTTTTGCCATTCTTCTCCAACATCCACTCTGCTGATTTTATAGGTGTGTGCCAAATGAGTCTGTTACTCTCAGTTTCTTTTCCTAACTAATGTGCAGTTAATTTTTCTTTAAATAAAAGTACTTTCTTTTCTTTATTCGATATATTTTCATTTACATTTCAAATGATTTCCCCTTTTCTAGACCCCCAAACCCCGAATGTCCCATCAGCCCCCTTCCCTCCACCTGTTCTCCCCCCCCCCACCCCTTCCCAATTCCCTGTTCTGGTTTGTGCTATAATGCTTGACTGAGTCTTTCCAGAACTGGGGGCCACTCCTCTGTTCTTCTTGTACCTCATTTGATGTGTGGATTATGTTTTTGGTATTCCAGTTTTCTAGGTTAATATCCACTTATTAGTGAGTGCATACCATGATTCATTTTTTGAGTCTGGGTTACCTCACTTAGTATGATGTTCTCCAGCTCCATCCATTTGCCTAAGAATTTCATGAATTCATTGTTTCTAATGGCTGAATAGTACTCCACTGTGTATATATACCACATTTTTTTGCATCCACTCTTCTGTTGAGGGATACCTGGGTTCTTTCCAGCTTCTGGCAATTATAAATAGGGCTGCTATGAACATAGTGGAACATGTATCCTTATTACATGCTGGGGAAATCTTCTGGGTATATGCCCAGGAGTGGTATAGCAGGATCTTCTGGAAGTGAGGTGCCCAGTTTTCTGAGGAACTGCCAGACTGATTTCTAGAGTGGTTGTACCAATTTGCAACCCCACAAGCAGTGGAGGAGTGTTCCTCTTTCTCCACATCCTTGCCTACATCTGCTTCTCCTGAATTTTTAATCTTAGCCATTCTTACTGGTGTAAGGTGAAATCTCAGGGTTGTTTTGATTTGCATTTATAAAAGTGCTTTCTTGAGTACAGTTTGATCTGTCTCTTTTATTTGAGACAGTTTTTTATTCTGTAACAGCCATGGTAGTCCTGTGACTTACTCTGTAGTCAAGGCTGGTCTGGAACTCACAGAGATCTACCTGCTTTGGTGTTCCAAGTGTTGGGCTTAAGGAGTGCACCACCATATCTAACTTGAATTTAATTGAATGTGATCTCTTCTACTACATACCATTGCAAAATATCAAAACTCTTAGCATTATGGAACTAGAGCTGGATTTAACTGAGGGTTACTTATTGTGGAGATGGAGTGATGGCTCAGTGAGTCAGAGCAATAGTTGCTTCATCAGGAAAGCCTGGTTTAGTTCCCAACCTCCACTATGTGGCTCAGAACCATCCATTGGGAATTGTATTCCTTTAGAGTCTTAGCCCTCCTTCTGTCTGTAGGGTTCCAGGCATGCTTGCACATGACTGACACGTGTTCATGTATACACCTACATTTACAACAAAAGAAAAGATTGCTTGTTGATCTTGATTCTTGAAATTTGGTTCCTAATTGGTCTGGAATCCCATATATGCTATAACTCCAGACAAAGGGGCTCTGAATCCCTTTTTGAGGCACAGGGACCGCACACATGAGACATGAACACTCACAGAAAACTGAACAAAATGCAAATGAACTTGTAGAAAATGAATTAAGTTGGGTGTGGTAGGGCTCACTTTTGTTGTTGTTGTTTTTTGAGACAGTTTTTCTCTGTGTAGCTCTGGCTGCCCTGGAACTCAGTCTTTAGACCAGACTGGCCTGGAACTGAGAAATCTGCCTGCCTCTGCCTTCCAAGTTTTGGGAATAAAGGAGTGCACCACCCCCGTCAGGCTGGAAGGGCTCACTTTTAATGCCATGAATTGTGATGGAAGGATTCTATTCTCCAGGGCATCCTGTTCTTTGTTCCCAAAGCCTGTTTAGAAAAATTAATCCAGGAGAGGTGTTACATGCCTTTATGGTCAGTATTTGGAGGAAGAGTCAAACTCTGAGTGAGTTTGAGACTATTCCAGAATATCCAGTGATATGAAGAGTGATGATGTCACCCGAAGTAAATATTCATTAGGTAGTATTAAATCAGATTGTAGGTAAAATAGTGTTAATTATTTTCTGAAAGGAATTTTTATAATTACTCTTGGCAGAACAGCTAGTACAATGACAGTTGTTTTGTTTTTCCATTACAAAGATTTATTCATCTTATTTTATTTTGGATTTTTTTGTTTTGTTTTTGGAGACAGGCTTTCTCTGTGTAACACTGGCTGTCCTGGCAATCAATCTGTAGACCAGGCTGGCCTTGAATTAAGAAATCTCTCTGCCTCTGGCTCCCAAGTGCTGGGATTGAAGGCATGTGCCACCACCTCCTGGCATTATTTTTGATTTCTTAACATAGGGCCTTTGTACGTAGTTCTAACTCTTCTGGAAGTGCTTATGTAAACAAGACTGCCTTCCACAAATGGAGATCCTCCTCCATTTACTTTGCAGGTAATGGGATTGAAAGGCTCTGTTATGATGCCCAGCCTTACTTCATTTTTACATGTTGTACTGGATGGGTTAGTGTGTGAACTTGACACATTCTTTCACAGAGAAAGGAGCTTCAGTTGGGGAAATGCCTCCATGAGATTCAGCTGTGGGGTATTTTCTCAATTAGTGATCAAGGGGAGAGGGCCCCTCCTGGGTGGTACATTCATTTAATCCCTGTCATTGGGAGGCAGAGGCAGGCAGATTGCTGAGTTTTCTGAGGCCACCCAGGTTTGCAGGGTAGGTTCCAGGACTTCCAGGGCTACACAGAGAAACCCTGTCACAAGCAAACAAACAAACAAACAAACAAGTAGTCCATAATCATAATCTTCCTTATAAAGCCAAAGTGTCCAAG
Source organism: Apodemus sylvaticus (assembly GCF_947179515.1). Taxonomy (NCBI): domain Eukaryota; kingdom Metazoa; phylum Chordata; class Mammalia; order Rodentia; family Muridae; genus Apodemus; species Apodemus sylvaticus. Next base: position 194,798,772 of record NC_067472.1, on the reverse strand, counting down.
TCCTTCCCTTAATCCAGCCTTCTCTAACATTTTTTCCAGACACTGGAATTGGGTTACAGAGAAAACTAACCAAGGATGCTACTCCTTTCCAGGTTCCAGACAGCGCAGCTTTGGCACAACTAAAACCCTGAAGAAACAATGTCCATTGCCGTTATAACTAGAACTAGATAGGCCAGAACCTGTTGAAATCCTAGCAACTGTAATTAAATCTCTTTGGGGCTTCCAGTAAACATTCCTTGTGGTCTCACATTTCCAAACAGCACAGAAAATAATCTTCTGCACCACCCAACTATGACCATGGGATCTAGTCCTGCCATCTCAAGGACACATGTGAAAAGAACAAATGCTTAAATGGTCTCTAAGCACTGGATGTCTACATCCCACCTTTCAGATAAAACCTTCACATGACCAAGGATTTGTGGAGCAGGACTCTTTTCCATCATACTCAAGTGAACCTCCAAGGGGTAATTGCTTAGTTAAGTGCCTAAACTGGGAGCTGACAAAGATCCCAACAAGATCAAGCCTCCTGGTGTAAGGAGGGTGGCTTTGAGAATTGATAGAAAACACCTGCTATCCAGTAAGGGCAAAGACTACACTTCAGGTTAATTTAGATGGCTCATAGGGATCCTGAGATGCCTTCATCATTAGTATCATAATCATTAGAAGGCTCAGGATCTGTGTCCACTTGGCGAAACAATCTTTTCAGTAGTCATTGATCTCCAATTCCTTTATGTGAAAAAACACAAACAGTATCTCATTCCCGTATTAAAACAGGGTTGGGGCCATTCCAAAGTATTAGCTAAAGGATCTCAACATTTAACCATGGCATATGAGCTGGAAGTGTCTGGATGCCAGCGATGATCTACTGCAGACTGACCTTTAGCATCAGTTTACAAAAAATTAAAACAAATAATGCAAAAGCGAGATGTGCTTTTGGTGACCTTGGAAGTTAAAACTCACCCTGTTTTGTTTTCTAAAGCTAATTTTTCAGATACATTCAACAATTCCTTGTCCCATTGAATCATGAGGAATTTCAGTTTTATGTTCAATTCCAAATTCCTTGCAAAATTGTTCAAAGCTGTTTCCAGTGTATGCAGGCCCATTATCTGTCTTGCCAACTTTAGGCAGTCCCTTAGCAGTAAAACCCTGTAAAAAATGAACAATAACCTTTCTAGAAGGTTCTCCTCTTAAAGTAGTTGCAACTAGAAATCCTGAAAAGCTGTCAATAGTCATATGTGCTAAGAGAAAAACTCATATAGTTAAGTGCCTCCAACAAGGAAATGGAGAGAGCTTACATTAGCAGCTTGACAGAACATCTGAAAGCTCTACAACCAAATGAAACAAATACATCCAAGAGGAATACATGGCAGGGAATAAACAAATTCAAGGTCAAAATCAACAAAGTAGAAACAAAAAGAATTATACAAAGAATCAACAAAACCAAGAGTTGGTTCTTTGAGAAAATCAACAAGATAGATAAACACTTAGCAGACTAACAAGAAGGAATAGAGGAAACACGCAAATTAATAAAATTGGAATGAAAAGGGAGATATAACAACAGAAACTGCAGAAATTCCAAATATCATCAGATCCTACTACAAAATCTTATACTCAACAAAATTGGGAAATCTGGATGAAATGGACAGTTTTGTAGACACATGCCAGCTGCCAATGTTAAAACCTGATCAGATAAACCATCAAAATAGTCCCATAACACGTGAGGAAATAGATTCAGTTATTAACAGTCTTCCCAAAACACCACCATCACCACCACAACCACAACCACCACCACCACCACCACCACCAAAAACAACAACAACAACAACAACAACAACAACAACAACAAAAACACAGGACCAGATGTGTTTGTTGGGAATTCTATCAGTTCTTCAAAGAAGACCTACTACGGATACTTTTCAAACTATTCCACAAATCAGAAACCCGAGGTATCCTTCACAATTCATTATATGAAGCCACAGTATTTCTTATACACAAACCAAACAAAGATTAAACAAGGAAAGAGAATTCCAGACCAATTTCCCTTGAGAACAGTGATCCAAAACTCCTCAATAAAATTCTTGCTGACCGAATCCAAGAACACATCAAAACAGTAATTCACCAGTATCAAATAGGCTTCATCCCAGCAATGCAAGTGTGGTTCAATATATAGAAATCTTTCAATGTAATCCACTACATAAAGAAACTCGAAAAAAAAAATACCCCACAAGATCATTTAGTTAGATGCTGAGAAAGCATTTGACAAAATTCACTATCCCTTCATGTTAAAAGTCTTGGAATGATCAGGAATTCAAGGCCTATACCAAAACATAGTAAAAGCAATATACAGCAAACCAGAAGCCAACATCAAACTAAATAGAGGAAATTTGAAGTAATCCTACTAAAATTATGGTCCAGAAAATGTTGCCCACTCTTTCCCTATTTATTCAATATAGTACTTGAAGATCTATCTAGAGCATTTAGAGAACAAAAGGAGGTACAGTTTGTAACACTTGTCAAAATGTTACAAACTGGAAAGGAGGTAGTCAAAACATCACTATTTGCAGATGATATGATAGTATACTTATGCAACCCAATAAAACAACAATAGAGAACTCCTACAACTGAGAAACAATTTCTGCCATGTGGCTGGATGTAAAATTAACTCAATCAAATCAGTAGCCTTCCTCTACTCAAAGGATAAATAAGCTGAGAAAGAAAATAGGGTAATGACACCCTTTACCATAGTCACAAATAACATTACATATCTTGGTGTCACTCTAAGTATGCAAGTGAAAAATTTGTATGACAAGAATTTCAAGTCTCTGAAGAAAGAAATCAAAGCAGATCTCAGAATATGGAAAGATCTCTTTCATGATCATGGATTGGCAGAATTAAGGTAGTAAAAATGGCCACCTTGCCAAAAGCAAACTACAGATTCAATGCACTCCCAGTCAAAACTATATAACCAAGACATGCAGAACATATTTATACCTTAAAAACCAGACAGAAACAAAAGTAAGATGGCTACACACATTAAATTATTTAAACCAGACCAAAGGCCTGGTGTGGAAGGCATTCTCTTGGAGACATGGGATTAGGAATGTGATGAAAAATTGTGGGAGGGAGGTCTGGGAGGAAAGTAACAGCTGAACTGGGAAGTAATAAAAGTAAAATATAAAATGTAAAGAAATAAAGGATTACAAACCAAAAAATTTAAATTCATGGATTCTAAAAGATGAGGCTACACCTGGAGTAGCACCAAATGGTGGGAGAGAATAATGGATTTGAATATTGCAAGTAGGAGGAGCCAAAGGGTGGGAGGGGCTTTGAATTCCAGGTTAGGTGAGATATATAAGGGCAGGTCTTCTAAGGAGAATTCAAAGACAGAGGACTGCGCAGGTTACAGGAAACCTCTTCATTCCTGGTGAATTGGTGAGTTGCATGAAATGTCTAAGGTTGCTATGTAAAGGGGATATCAAGTTGGGGAAAATTTGGGAGACAGTGGAGGAGGATTTTTGGTGATTTTTTTAGCCTGTATGGGTGTTTGATTGGTGAAGTATAAAATATGCCCTGTATACATGCAGAAGATGTTATTTAAATTTAGTAGATGGTTCAAGTCTATCCCATAAATGTGAACAGTGCAGAGCAGTGATTTGCCCTGATCGGGGCACTCTATGGATGAGCTTTCAAGAGACCTCAAGGGGCTCTATTCTTCATTCTAAGCACAAGATTGAATCCTGGGCTGTTGAGAAAGCCTGGATCAATAGATAGTGAGGCCTGTCTATAGGACAAAGGAAAGAACTGACAATGGGATCTCAAGTGACCTTGGGACCAATTGAGGCTCCAGATTGCCTAGATAAGGCATAGTAGTGGCATTCTGACTCAAAAGTGTGACATCTTGGATGGTGTTTGGCTGAGCAGGCCCTCCTTCATCTAAAATCTGTAACCATTTTGGATGCATGGACCACACCTTTAATCCCAGGACTCGGAAACTAATGGCAAGTGGGTTTTTGTAATTGTGAGCCCTGGCTTGCATGTATAGTGTGAATCAGGAAGTCAGGGGCATGCACATGGAACCTGCCTCAGTCTCAGAAGAGAAAGTTTGGAGAAATAAATAGGTGTTAGTGGTGGCCGGAAACGTGCATGTCCTCTTGGCAGCAGGATGAGAAGAGACGCATTTTTTGAGATTGCTCCTAGAGAGTAAGGAAAATTTTTATTTTCTCGATGGAGCCCATGTTAGGAGGAAATCCTACAGGATGGCTCAGTTCTTTGTTACACACCTTTAGTCTTAGCCCTGCTTGGGAAGTAACAGTTAGGCTGATCCTTCTGAATTCTGTTTCAGCCTTGTGTTCTGTTTGACTCACATACAGCATAGTTCATTTAGCGAAACTCAGTCACAAAAGAAAAGAGTACAAAAAAAGTCTGTGATCTGGCCATATTTCCGTTAGATATTAAGTTGTGGCTACAGACTGGATGTTACAACAGGGTGTGTATAGCTGCTGGATTCTAGAGGATGAAAGGAGGAGCCTGTGGGAGGGTTCTTGATAGGGAGATTCAATTAAGGCTAAGTCCTTGGTATAGCACTTCAATATCAGGGGATCTGGCTTAGGTGTATGTGCCTTCTGACATCCAGAGTAATTAGATCATTAATGCTCTTGTTTAGAATACGGGAGTGGAAAGGGTCCATGGAAATGGGACATGTTCCATTGCCCTTGATTCTTTATTTTGTCACAGGGTGTCATACTGCAAGGATGAGAAACTGGGATCATGTTTTTCCAATTATGATAATATTCCTTTGTTTAAAAAAATTTAATCTTTTTTACAATCCAGATTTTATCCCCCTTCTGGTCCTCCCACGGAAAGTTCCACATCCTGTAAGTCTAGTTTCCTTCTCAGGGAGAATGTCTTCACCCCACCCCCTACCTATAAGAACTCCCTGCCCACTTCGGGCCTCCAGTCTTTTTAGGGATAGGTACATCTTTTCTGAGGGCGTACAGTCCCACAGTTTTCTGCTGAGTATGTGTTGGGGGCCTCATATCAGCTGGTGTACGCTTAATTGGTGGTTGTCTAGTTTCTGAGAGATCTTGGGGGGTCCAGGTTAGTTGAGACTGCTGCTTTCTTTCTTCTATCTCTTGTATTCTCCTGGTAATGATTAATTATCCCAGATCTCATTCCTTGGTTTTCAATTTCCAGGGTTGCCTATATTTGTCTTTTTTATATCTACTTCCAATTCTAGGTCTTGGACTGCATTAATAAAATCTTTCACTTTTTTGATTGTATCTTCCTGTATTGCTTATGGGATTTATGTGTTTCCTCTCTAAGTGCTTCTACCTGTTCACTTGCGTTTTCTTATATTTCTTTATGTGAGTTATTTATTTCTCTTTAAAAGGATTCTATTATCATTAAGATAATATTTTAGGTCATCTTCCTGACTTTCAAGTGCATTTGTCTATCCAGGGCTTGCTGTGGTGGGAGAAGTAGTTTCTGATAATGCCAAAGTTTACTGGCTTCTGTTTCTCATGGTCTTGCTCTTGCCTCTTGTCATATGGTTATAGGGAGTTTTTTTCTGGTTGGGGTGTTTCTGTTTGGGAGTTTTCTTTTTTGTCCCTAGGTTGACTCAAGTCTCATGGTAGGCCAGTTGCCTTGGATGTGGCAAACCTCCTGTGGGATCTTCTGACTGTGGAACCTTCAGAGGGGCATGTACACTGGTGACTTGTTGCCCTGGTGGCCGTGTGTCTTCAGGGAGGCCTTCTTGAAGACCTTTGAATTGTGGGTTCTTTAGAGAGGCAGAGAAGCTGGAGATATGTTGCCCTGGCTGTGACACATCTACTGGGATGCCTTCATACTGTTTACTCTTGAGAGGATTTGTCAAGCTGTTGCCCTATGTTTCGCTGTTAACCAGGGAAGCATAAGTACTGTAGGTTTTGTTTCCCTGCATGCAAAAGAATTCCCGACAGGCTTTCAGACTGTCGATTCAGTTTCTCTGCATGCTGCAGTGCCCCTGGGAGGTCTTCAGACTTTGGTGTCAGTTGTCCATTTACTCTGTTTGCAGAATTCCTGGGTTTGTGATTTGACTTTTATGTCAGTTGCCCTGCATGCCACAGAAATCCTGTGAAGCCTTCAGGCTTTTATTTTCATGGGCAGAGGCAGACTAGCTAGTAGTCTGTCCCAACAAAATTTCACAGCCAGAAGTGTAGGATATGGAAAATTTAAACATTGGAAATGAACATTCAATTGCCAGCTTACCTGGACTGGCAACCTCTTGTTAATACTGGAGCCAAGTGCATATTTATTTCAATACTGAGAATACATGTAAGATTTGGAAACAGAGGCAGTTGTTCAGAAAGAATGAAGCTCCTGTCTGATTCCTGCTCTGTAACAGTCCAAACCAAATGCTGGGTAGGCAGGATGGGTAAATCAGTGCTCTCTGTACGTTTTTTTGACGTGTTTTCTTTTACTAGATTCTCCAGAACATATTCCAATAGGTTCGGAACACACAGAGGGCTGAAGGTCCCTCCTTGTATCCAAAATTCCAAATGCCTTCAAGTGCACCCATAGAAACCAGACCCCAAAGGCTTCAAGAGACTGCAAGGAACTTACCCTTTCAAGTTTATTACAGTCCCATATTGACCCCAACAAATCCAATGCAATCAAGTCTTTCAGTCCCTGAAAGGGACCTACATCAGCAAGAGTTCCAAGGACCATCAAGAAAATCAGGTATCCAAATGCAACTAGATCCTGTACTGGGCCCAGGTTTACCTACTTTGAAAAAACCCTCAGGGCGTCTAAGTTATCAAATACATAATTGAAATCTTGTTTCCATGTTCTCATAGGATCTGTGGTACTGTCAGAGAAATATGGTGACCATCAATCTGGCCCTGTGACTTCAAGAAAGGTGCGGAAGGAACGCATTGTGGACTCCAAAAAACAAAAGCACCTGCTGCAAGAACATTTTGATAAGTGTCAGTACCCAAACCAGGATCAATGTGTGAAGCTGGCAGAGTTAGTTGGTGTGACAGCGAGGGACATCAAGGTCTGCCCCTCTCTTTTCCCTCAATCCAACAGCAAAAATCTACACTTTCCCATCAGAAACTTTAATTTTGTTCTTAAATGCTTAGGGCAGTGATGACAGTTTTAGGTGGTGGATATTTATGAATCAAATGCTGGGACTCAAATTTTTATCAACCTGGTAGCAATATAGAATAGCAATGTTTCCACGCAGGGTCTCAGAAATCTAATCACCAGAGCTCCTGCTAAAATACAGGACACACTGGCTCAATCTCCCCAGTCTTATGTTGTCTGGTCATACACAATCTACTTTATTATAATATGTTAGCCATCTTGAGTTTCCTGCTTCTTTGTTTCTGACATGTGAATCATTGCTATACAAACACCTTTTATCCAAAATCTTCACCTTGTGGTCCTGTTAGGGGACAACAGGCATTCTTCTGATATCTTCTTTCTTTTCCAGATCTGGTTTAAGAACAGCCGAGCTAAGTACAAGCGGATGGCTCTCCAGAATATTACAGAAGCTTTGCCAGAGACCAATGGAAGTTCAAAACCAGTTTTTGAATCAACCCAGTTTCCTGGTTCCATACCTCTTGTTGCTGCTGAGAATGGAGAGCCCATGTGTTCAGGCACATTTAGTGAGGTTTCCATTCCCAAACTCAACTGCATCCAGGAATCTTCTCTGCATCATTATCAGGCCAGTGATGCAGACAGGTGTAGTCAGCAGGAAGATCTGCTTGTTGGCCATGCTCCCATTATAGATTGGGATTCTGGTCAATCAGCAGCAGTTGAAGCCCAGACTGATCTAGCAGTGACTGAATCTACAGATGTCCTAGAAGCTGCCACCCATTGCCCAGAGGAGGCTCAAGGTTCAGGTCCATCTGCAGAGGAACTCTGGCAAAGAATCCTTGACGACTTGGAGAAATCCGAGGACTGGCTTACTCCAGTGACTGAATCTACAGATGTCCTAGAAGCTGCCACCCATTGCCCAGAGGAGGCTCAAGGTTCAGGTCCATCTGCAGAGGAACTCTGGCAAAGAATCATTGACGACTTTGACATACCCGAGGACTGGCTTACTCCAGTGACTGAATCTACAGATGTCCTAGAAGCTGCCACCCATTGCCCAGAGGAGGCTCGAGGTTCAGGTCCATCTGCAGAGGAACTCTGGCAAAGAATCCTTGACGACTTTGACAAATCCGAGGACTGGCTTACTCTGGATTACACCCCAAATCCAACTTACTTCTCTCAGCTCCTTGACCATTCCAGACATTTATAGTCATGAAGAAGTGTGTTATGTACACCCTTCATCTCAGTATTTGTGGGAATTAACCAGGCCTTTCTGTAGACGTTGTGTACCACTGTGGTTTATATAGAGGGGTTGTTTCAAAGCAACTGTAAATATTCATTCTTCATTGTTACATTATGTTCTCATGAAATAAAAGGAGAAATAGTTCCTGAAAATTATTTTATTACATATATTATCCATTTACATTCCAGTCACTACTGCATATGTCCCACTGACCTATAGTTCTTCACCCAACACATTAGGTAAAGTTTTCCCCTAATATTTTTTAACGTTTTTTACCTTTATTACGATAGTATCACATACTATAATAGAATAGGAGATTAACTAATTCAGAAAGAAATAAATCAGGATAAAGTGTCCTTGCCATTTTTGTTTACATTAAGGATTCAGAAAGTGGAACAAATTAAGACGACTAGGTAAACACCTAAAACCATGCCAACTTAGCTAAAGTTACATAATATTAGGATTCAAACCCTAATTTAGATATTACCAAATTATTCTCTAAGTAAATAAGAGACCCAAAACGTTATTGAGTATAACAAATTACACATGAAATATACAGCACTTTGTTTTCTCAGAAAGCAATAGGGCAGCTCTTAGGCATTTTCTTTGTACAGTGACTAGAAAATCTTGATATGACTAGGCACCTCAGCTTTACCAGTAAGCTGATCAGATATAGCATATAGCAGTTTAATAGAGAGGTAACACTTCAGGTTTCAGAAGGCAGCAATAATTCTATTTTGGCTTTTATACTAAATGCTTATTATATTTAAGGTGACAATTGAAGCATATGATGTGAAGGTCATTAAGATTTAATGACAATCATTACAGTGTCTTGCAATGTACACACAACTGTATAATGCTTCTGTGGAATGAAAACAGTGTTGATTAATTGGATTTTACATACCCACACAGAGAAAACTTAAAAAATAACTATCAAAGGCAATGTACTATGCTGATGTACTAAATTCAAAGTATGCCACAGAACTGAAACACATGACTAACACCGTGCTTTGTTCTAGGAGAAAGCTGACCAGTTCTCAGGGAAAGCTAAGCCTACACCATTTATCCTAATAACCATGGCTTATATAAACACATCAGGTTCCCAGTAAAGAACCAAATCTAGGAATGTAAGTAAAACTTTGAGTGTTTTACATCTCTAGAACCTGGCTAAGGCTACACATCTATCTTCAAATCAGAAGCTGATATGAAATAGAGTGAGGTTCCCAGCTATGATAGAAAATAGAAAGGCTTCCAAGCACCATATTCCCTCAGGTTCCAGGAAAGCATCATGTGAGAAATAGAGAAGTAGGCAAAGAGGAAAGCTGGAAACATTCAGCTGTGATGTGATTCACTGTACAAGGCATTTAAAGATCAGGACTGGAGTGAACCATCATGCTTTTCATAATGCTGGGAGCTATCCGTTTAATAATGTTCCCAGATAAAAGCAGGCATGATCGTGAGGGTAACCACAGTCCCAGCTTTTGACAGTCTATCTGCAGTCTGAGCATCCTTCAAGCCACTGACATTCTGTCCCTTGATCTCACAGATGTGGTTGTCAGTTAGAAGGCTATTACTGGTAGCAGAATTATCCTTCACGATGGATGAGATTTTAACACTTCTAACGATAAAGCAAATATCCAGGTGATGCACAGAGATAGCAGACACACAGAAGTGTGGAGAAGCCAGAGAGCACAGCTAGGAGAATCCCTGTTGCTCAGAGGATCATGTCAAGTACTCCCAGGCAGGAAGCGTTTGGTTTCTATCTCCAGCTGGGGACGATCCTCTCCCACAGAGTGCCATATCCTGGTTAATCAGGGAGATAGCTAACCACACAGGAGTGCAGAGAGGTTTGAGAGCACAGGGAGGACCACCCCTGCGGCTCAGAGGAACCAGCCCAAAATCCTGAGAACACAGGTACCCAGGATCAGCCTGGGACAGAAGACTTCTGATTTTTGTCTGCATCCAGATAAGATGCTATGCCACAGAATTACATATAGAAATACCACCACAAGGAAGCTAGTCTTTCAGGAGTGCCTACCAATCTGTGTCCAAAGGTGACGCCACCACCATTCTCAAATTTCTGGACAAAGTGGGACCTGCTAAGAACCATCAGGACACAGGAATCAAGAATCAGCTGGTGACAGGATACTTTTGATTTCTTTATGTACACCTGAGCTCACACATTATCCCAGCTCTGCATACATAAACTCCTCCTAGAGAGAATGGGTCTCCCTGGAGTTCAGATACATAGGCTAGCAGGACAGTTAAACCACAGTCAGAGACATCAAGACCAGCTAGCACCAGAGATAACCAGATGGCAAAAATCAAATGCAAGAACACTGGCAACAAACCAAGTCAACATGGAACCATGCGAACCCAGTTCCCCCACAACAGCAAGTCCTGGATACCCCAACACACCAGAAAAACAAGATCTAGATTTAAAATTACATCTCATGATGCTGATATAGGACGTCAGAGAGGACATAAATAGTTCCCTTAAATACAAACAGGAGAACATTTGTCAACAGGTAGAAGCCCTTAAAGAGAAAACACAAAACTTTCTTAAGGAATTACAGGAAAACACACACACACACACACACACACACACACACACACACAAACCAAAGAAACAAAAAAAAACAGGTGAAGGAATTGAACAAAACCATACAGGATCTAATAGTGGAACTAGAAACAACAAAGAAATCACAAAGGGATACAACTCTGGAGATAGAAAACCTTGGTAAGAATTCAAGAGTCATAGATACAAGCATCAGCAACAGAATAGAAGAGTTAGATGAAGGAATCTCAGATGCTGAAGATACCATAGAAAGCATTGACTCAACCATCAAGGAAAATGCAAAATGCAGAAACCGTGTAACCCAAAACATTCAGGAAATCCAGACCACAATGAGAAGAGCAAACCTAAGGACTATAGGTATAGAGGAGAATAAAGATTTACAACTTAATTGACCAGTAAATAACTTCAACAAAATTGTAGAAGAAAACTTCCCTGACGTAAAGAGAGAGATGCCTGTGACCATTCAAGAAGCCTACAGAAATCCAAACAGACTGGACAAGAACAGATATGCACTTGACAAAGAAAGACCATTCAAACCTGTAATGGAAAGGAAAACTTATCAGAATTACGCCAGACTTCTCACCAGAGACCATGAAAACAAGGAGGTCTTGTGCAGATCTCATACAGATCATAAGAGAAAACAAATGCTAGCCCAGACTACTATACCCACCAAAACTCTTATCACCATATATGGAAAAACTAAGATATTCCATGATAAAACAAAATTTGCCCAATATCTTTCCACAAATCCAGCCCTACAAAGGATAATATAAAATGCCAGCACAAGGAGGGAAACTACACCTTAGAAAAAGGAAGTAATAATCTTTCAACACATCCAAAAGAGGAGAAGCACTCAAACATAAAAATTACATCAAAAATAACCGGGAGCAACAATCACTTTTCCTTAATATCTCTTAATCTCAATGAACATAATTTACCAATAAAAACATAGACTAACAGACTGGATTTGAAAACAGGATCCAGCATTTTGCTACATAGAAATCTACCTCAGTGACAAAGACAGGCACTCCAAGCTACAGGACCACATATGTAGGGACCTTGGTCAGACCTATACAAACTGCCTGATTGTTGCTTCCATCTCTGTAAATCTCTGTAAGCCTAGCTTATTTGATCCGGTGGGCTGTGTTTTCTTGGTATTTTCAACTGCTCTAACTACTGCAGTCTTTTACCCGTTCTGTGGCGCTTCCGTGGCTCTGCCTATATTTCTGCCTATGTGCCTCTGCTTTAGGTCTCATTGGTTGCTGAATGGCAGGCATCAGATTAAAATTGGGCTAGCCAGTTCTCCAGGAGTATAACAATGAGCATAGCATAGTTATGCAAGGTTCCCATTGACAAACATAACAGAGTATCATTGATAGTGTCAGGGGTTGGTTCTTGCCCATAGGATGGTTTACAATTTGTGCTGGCAATTAATTGGAAATTGCCTCAGTTTCTCCTTCATCTTTGTCTAGGCAGTGTTTCCCATTAATAAATACATCCATTTTATGTTCTCAACACTACCTACCTCTCAACATTACCTGACAGTCACTACTCTATTCCCTTTCTCTCATAGGGTTTCCCCATGGGTCTACCTTGAACCTAATGCATCAAGTCTCTGCAGGATCAGGTGCATCCTCTCCTTTTGAGGCCACTCAAGGCAGCCTAGGTAGAAGAATGGCTCCAGAGACAGCCATTAGCTTCCAATCTAGTTATTGGGGGACCCACATGAAGACTGAGGTGCACATCTGCTAAATATATTATGGGGGCCTAAGTTCAACCCATGTGTGTGTGTGTGTGTGTGTGTGTGTGTGTGTGTGGTCTTTTGTTGGCTACTGAGTCTGTGAGAGCTCCCAAGAGGGCTGGTCCCCAGGTTTTGCCATTCTTCTCCAACATCCACTCTGCTGATTTTATAGGTGTGTGCCAAATGAGTCTGTTACTCTCAGTTTCTTTTCCTAACTAATGTGCAGTTAATTTTTCTTTAAATAAAAGTACTTTCTTTTCTTTATTCGATATATTTTCATTTACATTTCAAATGATTTCCCCTTTTCTAGACCCCCAAACCCCGAAAGTCCCATCAGCCCCCTTCCCTCCCCCTGTTCTCCCCCCCACCCCTTCCCAATTCCCTGTTCTGGTTTGTGCTATAATGCTTGACTGAGTCTTTCCAGAACTGGGGGCCACTCCTCTGTTCTTCTTGTACCTCATTTGATGTGTGGATTATGTTTTTGGTATTCCAGTTTTCTAGGTTAATATCCACTTATTAGTGAGTGCATACCATGATTCATTTTTTGAGTCTGGGTTACCTCACTTAGTATGATGTTCTCCAGCTCCATCCATTTGCCTAAGAATTTCATGAATTCATTGTTTCTAATGGCTGAATAGTACTCCACTGTGTATATATACCACATTTTTTTGCATCCACTCTTCTGTTGAGGGATACCTGGGTTCTTTCCAGCTTCTGGCAATTATAAATAGGGCTGCTATGAACATAGTGGAACATGTATCCTTATTACATGCTGGGGAAATCTTCTGGGTATATGCCCAGGAGTGGTATAGCAGGATCTTCTGGAAGTGAGGTGCCCAGTTTTCTGAGGAACTGCCAGACTGATTTCTAGAGTGGTTGTACCAATTTGCAACCCCACAAGCAGTGGAGGAGTGTTCCTCTTTCTCCACATCCTCGCCTACATCTGCTTCTTCTGAATTTTTAATCTTAGCCATTCTTACTGGTGTAAGGTGAAATCTCAGGGTTGTTTTGATTTGCATTTATAAAAGTGCTTTCTTGAGTACAGTTTGATCTGTCTCTTTTATTTGAGACAGTTTTTTATTCTGTAACAGCCATGGTAGTCCTGTGACTTACTCTGTAGTCAAGGCTGGTCTGGAACTCACAGAGATCTACCTGCTTTGGTGTTCCAAGTGTTGGGCTTCAGGAGTGCACCACCATATCTAACTTGAATTTAATTCAATGTGATCTCTTCTACTACATACCATTGCAAAATATCAAAACTCGTAGCATTATGGAACTAGAGCTGGATTTAACTGAGGGTTACTTATTGTGGAGATGGAGTGATGGCTCAGTGAGTCAGAGCAATAGCTGCTTCATCAGGAAAGCCTGGTTTCATTCCCAACCTCCACTATGTGGCTCAGAACCATCCATTGGGAATTGTATTCCTTTGGAGTCTTAGCCCTCCTTCTGTCTGTAGGGTTCCAGGCATGCTTGCACATTACTGACACGTGTTCATGTATACACCTACATTTACAACAAAAGAAAAGATTGCTTGTTGATCTTGATTCTTGAAATTTGGTTCCTAATTGGTCTGGAATCCCATATATGCTATAACTCCAGACGCAGGGGCTCTGAATCCCTTTTTGAGGCACAGGGACCGCACACATGAGACATGAACACTCACAGAAAACTGAACAAAATGCAAATGAACTTGTAGAAAATGAATTAAGTTGGGCGTGGTAGGGCTCACTTTTGTTGTTGTTGTTTTTTGAGACAGTTTTTCTCTGTGTAGCTCTGGCTGCCCTGGAACTCAGTCTTTAGACCAGACTGGCCTGGAACTGAGAAATCTGCCTGCCTCTGCCTTCCAAGTTTTGGGAATAAAGGAGTGCACCACCCCTGTCAGGCTGGAAGGGCTCACATTTAATGCCATGAATTGTGATGGAAGGATTCTATTCTCCAGGGCATCCTGTTCTTTGTTCCCAAAGCCTGTTTAGAATAATTAATCCAGGAGTGGTGTTACATGCCTTTATGGTCAGTATTTGGAGGCAGAGTCAAACTCTGAGTGAGTTTGAGACTATTCCAGAATATCCAGTGATATGAAGAGTGATGATGTCACCCGAAGTAAATATTCATTAGGTAGTATTAAATCAGATTGTAGGTAAAATAGTGTTAATTATTTTCTGAAAGGAATTTTTATAATTACTCTTGGCAGAACAGCTAGTACAATGACAGTTGTTTTGTTTTTCCATTACAAAGATTTATTCATCTTATTTTATTTTGGATTTTTTTGTTTTGTTTTTGGAGACAGGGTTTCTCTGTGTAACACTGGCTGTCCTGGCAATCAATCTGTAGACCAGGCTGGCCTTGAATTAAGAAATCTCTCTGCCTCTGGCTCACAAGTGCTGGGATTGAAGGCATGTGCCACCACATCCTGGCATTATTTTTGAATTCTTAACATAGGGCCTTTGTACGTAGTTCTAACTCTCCTAGAAGTGCTTATGTAAACAAGACTGCCTTCCACAAATGGAGATCCTCATCCATTTGCTTTGCAGGTAATGGGATTGAAAGGCTCTGTTATGATGCCCAGCCTTACTTCATTTTTACATGTTGTACTGGATGGGTTAGTGTGTGAACTTGACACATTCTTTCACAGAGAAAGGAGCTTCAGTTGGGGAAATGCCTCCATGAGATTCAGCTTTGGGGTATTTTCTCAATTAGTGATCAAGGGGAGAGGGCCCCTCCTGGGTGGTACACTCATTTAATCCCTGTCATTGGGAGGCAGAGGCAGGCAGATTGCTGAGTTTTCTGAGGCCACCCAGGTTTGCAGGGTAGGTTCCAGGACTGCCA
Source organism: Apodemus sylvaticus (assembly GCF_947179515.1). NCBI lineage: Eukaryota > Metazoa > Chordata > Mammalia > Rodentia > Muridae > Apodemus > Apodemus sylvaticus. Next base: position 194,783,310 of record NC_067472.1, on the reverse strand, counting down.
GGGCTACACAGAGAAACCCTGTCACAAACAAACAAACAAACAAACAAACAAACAAACAAACAAGTAGTCCATAATCATAATCTACCTTATAAAGCCAAAGTGTCCAAGTCCTTCCCTTAGTCTAGCCTTCTCTAACATTTTTTCCAGACACTGGAATTTGGTTACAGAGAAAACTAACCAAGGATGTTACTCCTTTCCAGGTTCCAGACAGCGCAGCTTTGGCACAACTAAAACCCTGAAGAAACAATGTCCATTGCCGTTATAACTAGAACTAGATAGGCCAGAACCTGTTGAAATCCTAGCAACTGTAATTAAATCTCTTTGCGGCTTCCAGTACATTCCTTGTGGTCTCACATTTCCAAACAGCACAGAAAATAATCTTCTGCACCACCCAACTATGACCATGGGATCTAGTCCTGCCATCTCAAGGACACATGTGAAAAGAACAAATGCTTAAATGGTCTCTAAGCACTGGATGTCTACATCCCACCTTTCAGATAAAACCTTCACATGACCAAGGATTTGTGGAGCAGGACTCTTTTCCATCATACTCAAGTGAACCTCCAAGGGGTAATTGCTTAGTTAAGTGCCTAAACTGGGAGCTGACAAAGATCCAAACAAGATCAAGCCTCCTGGTGTAAGGAGGGTGGCTTTGAGAATTGATAGAAAACACCTGCTATCCAGTAAGGGCAAAGACTACACTTCAGGTTAATTTAGATGGCTCATAGGGATCCTGAGATGCCTTCATCATTAGTATCATAATCATTAGAAGGCTCAGGATCTGTGTCCACTTGGCGAAACAATCTTTTCAGTAGTCATTGATCTCCAATTCCTTTATGTGAAAAAACACAAACAGGATCTCATTCCCGTATTAAAACAGGGTTGGGGCCATTCCAAAGTATTAGTTAAAGGATCTCAGCATTTAACCATGGCATATGAGCTGGAAGTGTCTGGATGCCAGCGATGATCTACTGCAGACTGCATTTAGCATCAGTTTACAAAAAATTAAATCAAATAATGCAAAAGCGAGATGTGCTTTTGGTGACCTTGGAAGTTAAAACTCACCCTGTTTTGTTTTCTAAAGCTAATTTTTCAGATACATTCAACAATTCCTTGTCCCATTGGATCATGAGGAATTTCAGTTTTATGTTCAATTCCAAATTCCTTGCAAAATTGTTCAAAGCTGTTTCCAGTGTATGCAGGCCCATTATCTGTCTTGCCAACTTTAGGCAGTCCCTTAGCAGTAAAAGCCTGTAAACAATGAACAATAACCTTTCTAGAAGGTTCTCCTCTTAAAGCAGTTGCAACTAGAAATCCTGAAAAGCTGTCAATAGTCATATGTGCTAAGAGAAAAACTCATATAGTTAAGTGCCTCCAACAAGGAAATGGAGAGAGCTTACATTAGCAGCTTGACAGAACATCTGAAAGCTCTACAACCAAATGAAACAAATACATCCAAGAGGAATACATGGCAGGGAATAAACAAATTCAAGGCCAAAATCAACAAAGTAGAAACAAAAAGAATTATACAAAGAATCAACAAAACCAGGAGTTGGTTCTTTGAGAAAATCAACAAGATAGATAAACACTTAGCAGACTAACAAGAAGGAATAGAGGAAACACGCAAATTAATAAAATTGGAATGAAAAGGGAGATATAACAACAGAAACTGCAGAAATTCCAAATATCATCAGATCCTACTACAAAAGCTTATACTCAACAAAATTGGGAAATCTGGATGAAATGGACAGTTTTGTAGACACATGCCAGCTGCCAATGTTAAAACCTGATCAGATAAACCATCAAAATAGTCCCATAACACGTGAGGAAATAGATTCAGTTATTAACAGTCTTCCCAAAACACCACCATCACCACCACAACCACAACCACCACCACCACCACCACCACCAAAAACAAGAACAACAACAACAACAACAACAACAACAACAACAACAACAACAACAAAAACACAGGACCAGATGTGTTTGTTGGGAATTCTATCAGTTCTTCAAAGAAGACCTACTACGGATAGTTTTCAAACTATTCCACAAATCAGAAACCCGAGGTATCCTTCACAATTCATTATATGAAGCCACAGTATTGCTTATACATAAACCAAACAAAGATTAAACAAGGAAAGAGAATTCCAGACCAATTTCCCTTGAGAACAGTGATCCAAAACTACTCAATAAAATTCTTGTTGACCGAATCCAAGAACACATCAAAACAGTAATTCACCAGGATCAAATAGGCTTCATCACAGCAATGCAAGTGTGGTTCAATATATAGAAATCTTTCAATGTAATCCACTACATAAAGAAACTTGAAAAAAAATACCCCACAAGATCATTTAGTTAGATGCTGAGAAAGCATTTGACAAAATTCACTATCCCTTCATGTTAAAAGTCTTGGAATGATCAGGAATTCACGGCCTATACCAAAACATAGTAAAAGCAATATACAGCAAACCAGAAGCCAACATCAAACTAAATAGAGGAAATTTGAAGTAATCCTACTAAAATTATGGTCCAGAAAATGTTGCCCACTCTTTCCCTATTTATTCAATATAGTACTTGAAGATCTATCTAGAGCATTTAGAGAACAAAAGGAGGTACAGTTTGTAACACTTGTCAAAATGTTACAAACTGGAAAGGAGGTAGTCAAAACATCACTATTTGCAGATGATATGATAGTATACTTATGCAACCCAATAAAACAACACTAGAGAACTACTACAACTGAGAAACAATTTCTGCCATGTGGCTGGATGTAAAATTAACTCAATCAAATCAGTAGCCTTCCTCTACTCAAAGGATAAATAAGCTGAGAAAGAAAATAGGGTAATGACACCCTTTACCATAGTCACAAATAACATTACATATCTTGGTGTCACTCTAAGTATGAAAGTGAAAAATTTGTATGACAAGAATTTCAAGTCTCTGAAGAAAGAAATCAAAGCAGATCTCAGAATATGGAAAGATCTCTTTCATGATCATGGATTGGCAGAATTAAGGTAGTAAAAATGGCCACCTTGCCAAAAGCAAACTACAGATTCAGTGCACTCCCAGTCAAAACTATATAACCAAGACATGCAGAACATATTTATACCTTAAAAACCAGACAGAAACAAAAGTAAGATGGCTACACACATTAAATTATTTAAACCAGACCAAAGGCCTGGTGTGGAAGGCATTCTCTTGGAGACATGGGATTAGGAATATGATGAAAAATTGTGGGAGGGAGGTCTGGGAGGAAAGTAACAGCTGAACTGGGAAGTAATAAAAGTAAAATATAAAATGTAAAGAAATAAAGGATTACAAACCAAAAAATTTAAATTCATGGGTTCTATAAAATGAGGCTACACCTGGAGTAGCATCAAAGGGTGGGAGAGAATAATGGATTTGAATATTGCAAGTAGGAGGAGCCAAAGGGTGGGAGGGGCTTTGAATTCCAGGTTAGGAGAGATATATAAGGGCAGGTCTTCTAAGGAGAATTCAAAGACAGAGGACTGCGCAGGTTACAGGAAACCTCTTCATTCCTGGTGAATTGGTGAGTTGCATGAAATGTCTAAGGTTGCTATGTAAAGGGGATATCAAGTTGGGGAAAATTTGGGAGACAGTGGAGGAGGATTTTTGGTGATTTTTTTAGCCTGTATGGGTATTTGATTGGTGAAGTATAAAATATGCCCTGTATACATGCAGAAGATGTTATTTAAATTTAGTAGATGGTTCAAGTCTATCCCATAAATGTGAACAGTGCAGAGCAGTGATTTGCCCTGATCGGGGCACTCTATGGATGAGCTTTCAAGAGATCTCAAGGGGCTCTATTCTTCATTGTAAGCACAAGATTGAATCCTGGGCTGTTCAGAAAGCCTGGATCAATAGATAGTGAGGCCTGTCTATAGGACAAAGGAAAGAACTGACAATGGGATCTCAAGTGACCTTGGGACCAATTGAGGCTCCAGATTGCCTAGATAAGGCATAGTAGTGGCATTCTGACTCAAAAGTGTGACATCTTGGATGGTGTTTGGCTGAGCAGGCCCTCCTTCATCTAAAATCTGTAACCATTTTGGATGCATGGACCACACCTTTAATCCCAGGACTCGGAAACTAATGGCAAGTGGGTTTTTGTAATTGTGAGCCCTGGATTGCATGTATAGTGTGAATCAGGAAGTCAGGGGCATGCACATGGAACCTGCCTCAGTCTCAGAAGAGAAAGTTTGGAGAAATAAATAGGTGTTAGTGGTGGCCGGAAACGTGCATGTCCTCTTGGCAGCAGGATGAGAAGAGACACATTTTTTGAGATTGCTCCTAGAGAGTAAGGAAAATTTTTATTTTCTCAATGGAGCCCATGTTAGGAGGAAATCCTACAGGATGCCTCAGTTCTTTGTTACACACCTTTAGTCTTAGCCCTGCTTGGGAAGTAACAGTTAGGCTGATCCTTCTGAATTCTGTTTCAGCCTTGTGTTCTGTTTGACTCACATACAGCATAGTTCATTTAGCGAAACTCAGTCACAAAAGAAAAGAGTACAAAAAAAGTCTGTGATCTGGCCATATTTCCGTTAGATATTAAGTTGTGGCTACAGACTGGATGTTACAACAGGGTGTGTATAGCTGCTGGATTCTAGAGGATGAAAGGAGGAGCCTGTGGGAGGGTTCTTGATAGGGAGATTCAATTAAGGCTAAGTCCTTGGTATAGCACTTCAATATCAGGGGATCTGGCTTAGGTGTATGTGCCTTCTGACATCCAGAGTAATTAGATCATCAATGCTCTTGTATAGAATACGGGAGTGGAAAGGGTCCATGGAAATGGGACATGTTCCATTGCCCTTGATTCTTTATTTTGTCACAGGGTGTCATACTGCAAGGAGGAGAAACTGGGATCATGTTTTTCCAATTATGATAATATTCCTTTGTTTAAAAAATATTTAATCTTTTTTACAATCCAGATTTTATCCCCCTTCTGGTCCTCCCACGGAAAGTTCCACATCCTGTAAGTCTAGTTTCCTTCTCAGGGAGAATGTCTTCAACCTACCCCCTACCTATAAGAACTCCCTGCCCACTTCGGGCCTCCAGTCTTTTTAGGGATAGGTACATCTTTTCTGAGGGAGTACAGTCCCACAGTTTTCTGCTGAGTATGTGTTGGGGGCCTCATATCAGCTGGTGTACGCTTAATTGGTGGTTGTCTAGTTTCTGAGAGATCTTGGGGGGTCCAGGTTAGTTGAGACTGCTGCTTTCTTTCTTCTATCTCTTGTATTCTCCTGGTAATGATTAATTATCCCAGATCTCATACCTTGGTTTTCAATTTCCAGGGTTGCCTATATTTGTCTTTGTTATATCTACTTCCAATTCTAGGTCTTGGACTGCATTAATAAAAACTTTCACTTTTTTGATTGTATCTTCCTGTATTGCTTATGGGATTTATGTGTGTCCTCTCTAAGTGCTTCTACCTGTTCACTTGCGTTTTCTTATATTTCTTTATGTGAGTTATTCATATCTCTTTAAAAGGATTCTATTATCATTAAGATAAGATTTTAGGTCATCTTCCTGACTTTCAAGTGCATTTGTCTATCCAGGGCTTGCTGTGGTGGGAGAAGTAGTTTCTGATAATGCCAAAGTTTACTGGCTTCTGTTTCTCATGGTCTTGCTCTTGCCTCTTGTCATATGGTTATAGGGAGTTTTTTTCTGGTTGGGGTGTTTCTGTTTGGGAGTTTTCTTTTTTGTCCCTAGGTTGACTCAAGTCTCATGGTAGGCCAGTTGCCTTGGATGTGGCAAACCTCCTGTGGGATCTTCTGACTGTGGAACCTTCAGAGGGGCATGTACACTGGTGACTTGTTGCCCTGGTGGCCGTGTGTCTTCAGGGAGGCCTTCTTGAAGACCTTTGAATTGTGGGTTCTTTAGAGAGGCAGAGAAGCTGGAGATATGTTGCCCTGGCTGTGACACATCTACTGGGATGCCTTCATACTGTTTACTCTTGAGAGGATTTGTCAAGCTGTTGCCCTATGTTTCGCTGTTAACCAGGGAAGCATAAGTACTGTAGGTTTTGTTTCCCTGCATGCAAAAGAATTCCCGACAGGCTTTCAGACTGTCGATTCAGTTTCTCTGCATGCTGCAGTGCCCCTGGGAGGTCTTCAGACTTTGGTGTCAGTTGTCCATTTACTCTGTTTGCAGAATTCCTGGATTTGTGATTTGACTTTTGTGTCAGTTGCCCTGCATGCCACAGAAATCCTGTGAAGCCTTCAGGCTTTTATTTTCATGGGCAGAGGCAGACTAGCTAGTAGTCTGTCCCAACAAAATTTCACAGCCAGAAGTGTAGGATATGGAAAATTTAAACATTGGAAATGAACATTCAATTGCCAGCTTACCTGGACTGGCAACCTCTTGTTAATACTGGAGCCAAGTGCATATTTATTTCAATACTGAGAATACTTGTAAGATTTGGAAACAGAGGCAGTTGTTCAGAAAGAATGAAGCTCCTGTCTGATTCCTGCTCTGTAACAGTCCAAACCAAATGCTGGGTAGGCAGGATGGGTAAATCAGTGCTCTCTGTACGTTTTTTGACGTGTTTTCTTTTACTAGATTCTCCAGAACATATTCCAATAGGTTCGGAACACACATAGGGCTGAAGGTCCCTCCTTGTATCCAAAATTCCAAATGCCTTCAAGTGCACCCATAGAAACCAGACCCCAAAGGCTTCAAGAGACTGCAAGGAACTTACCCTTTCAAGTTTATTACAGTCCCATATTGACCCCAACAAATCCAATGCAATCAAGTCTTTCAGTCCCTGAAAGGGACCTACATCAGCAAGAGTTCCAAGGACCATCAAGAAAATCAGGTATCCAAATGCAACTAGATCCTGTACTGGGCCCAGGTTTACCTACTTTGAAAAAACCCTCAGGGCGTCTAAGTTTTCAAATACATAATTGAAATCTTGTTTCCATGTTCTCATAGGATCTGTGGTACTGTCAGAGAAATATGGTGACCATCAATCTGGCCCTGTGACTTCAAGAAAGGTGCGGAAGGAACGCATTGTGTACTCCAAAAAACAAAAGCACCTGCTGCAAGAACATTTTGATAAATGTCAGTACCCAAACCAGGATCAATGTGTGAAGCTGGCAGAGTTAGTTGGTGTGACAGCGAGGGACATCAAGGTCTGCCCCTCTCTTTTCCCTCAATCCAACAGCAAAAATCTACACTTTCCCATCAGAAACTTTAATTTTGTTCTTAAATGCTTAGGGCAGTGATGACAGTTTTAGGTGGTGGATATTTATGAATCAAATGCTGGGACTCAAATTTTTATCAACCTGGTAGCAATATAGAATAGCATTGTTTCCATGCAGGGTCTCAGAAATCTAATCACCAGAGCTCCTGCTAAAATACAGGACACACTGGCTCAATCTCCCCAGTCTTATGTTGTCTGGTCATACACAATCTACTTTATTATAATATCTTAGCCATCTTGAGTTTCCTGCTTCTTTGTTTCTGACATGTGAATCATTGCTACACAAACACCTTTTATCCAAAATCTTCACCTTGTGGTCCTGTTAGGGGACAACAGGCATTCTTCTGATATCTTCTTTCTTTTCCAGATCTGGTTTAAGAACAGCTGAGCTAAGTACAAGCGGATGGCTCTCCAGAATATTACAGAAGCTTTGCCAGAGACCAATGGAAGTTCAAAACCAGTTTTTGAATCAACCCACTTTCCTGGTTCCATACCTCTTGTTGCTGCTGAGAATGGAGAGCCCATGTGTTCAGGCACATTTAGTGAGGTTTCCATTCCCAAACTCAACTGCATCCAGGAATCTTCTCTGCATCATTATCAGGCCAGTGATGCAGACAGGTGTAGTCAGCAGGAAGATCTGCTTGTTGGCCATGCTCCCATTATAGATTGGGATTCTGGTCAATCAGCAGCAGTTGAAGCCCAGACTGATCTAGCAGTGACTGAATCTACAGATGTCCTAGAAGCTGCCACCCATTGCCCAGAGGAGGCTCAAGGTTCAGGTCCATCTGCAGAGGAACTCTGGCAAAGAATCCTTGACGACTTGGAGAAATCCGAGGACTGGCTTACTCCAGTGACTGAATCTACAGATGTCCTAGAAGCTGCCACCCATTGCCCAGAGGAGGCTCAAGGTTCAGGTCCATCTGCAGAGGAACTCTGGCAAAGAATCATTGACGACTTTGACATACCCGAGGACTGGCTTACTCCAGTGACTGAATCTACAGATGTCCTAGAAGCTGCCACCCATTGCCCAGAGGAGGCTCGAGGTTCAGGTCCATCTGCAGAGGAACTCTGGCAAAGAATCCTTGACGACTTTGACAAATCCGAGGACTGGCTTACTCTGGATTACACCCCAAATCCAACTTACTTCTCTCAGCTCCTTGACCATTCCAGACATTTATAGTCATGAAGAAGTGTGTTATGTACACCCTTCATCTCAGTATTTGTGGGAATTAACCAGGCCTTTCTGTAGACGTTGTGTACCACTGTGGTTTATATAGAGGGGTTGTTTCAAAGCAACTGTAAATATTCATTCTTCATTGTTACATTATGTTCTCATGAAATAAAAGGAGAAATAGTTCCTGAAAATTATTTTATTACATATATTATCCATTTACATTCCAGTCACTACTGCATATGTCCCACTGACCTATAGTTCTTCACCCAACACATTAGGTAAAGTTTTCCCCTAATATTTTTTAACGTTTTTTACCTTTATTACGATAGTATCACATACTATAATAGAATAGGAGATTAACTAATTCAGAAAGAAATAAATCAGGATAAAGTGTCCTTGCCATTTTTGTTTACATTAAGGATTCAGAAAGTGGAACAAATTAAGACGACTAGGTAAACACCTAAAACCATGCCAACTTAGCTAAAGTTACATAATATTAGGATTCAAACCCTAATTTAGATATTACCAAATTATTCTCTAAGTAAATAAGAGACCCAAAACGTTATTGAGTATAACAACTTACACATGAAATATACAGCACTTTGTTTTCTCAGAAAGCAATAGAGCAGCTCTTAGGCATTTTCTTTGTACAGTGACTAGAAAATCTTGATATGACTAGGCACCTCAGCTTTACCAGTAAGCTGATCAGATATAGCATATAGCAGTTTAATAGAGAGGTAACACTTCAGGTTTCAGAAGGCAGCAATAATTCTATTTTGGCTTTTATACTAAATGCTTATTATATTTAAGGTGACAATTGAAGCATATGATGTGAAGGTCATTAAGATTTAATGACAATCATTACAGTGTCTTGCAATGTACACACAACTGTATAATGCTTCTCTGGAATGAAAACAGTGTTGATTAATTGGATTTTACATACCCACACAGAGAAAACTTAAAAAATAACTATCAAAGGCAATGTACTATGCTGATGAACTAAATTCAAAGTATGCCACAGAACTGAAACACATGACTAACACCGTGCTTTGTTCTAGGAGAAAGCTGACCAGTTCTCAGGGAAAGCTAAGCCTACACCATTTATCCTAATAACCATGGCTTATATAAACACATCAGGTTCCCAGTAAAGAACCAAATCTAGGAATGTAAGTAAAACTTTGAGTGTTTTACATCTCTAGAACCTGGCTAAGGCTACACATCTATCTTCAAATCAGAAGCTGATATGAAATAGAGTGAGGTTCCCAGCTATGATAGAAAATAGAAAGGCTTCCAAGCACCATATTCCCTCAGGTTCCAGGAAAGCATCATGTGAGAAATAGAGAAGTAGGCAAAGAGGAAAGCTGGAAACATTCAGCTGTGATGTGATTCACTGTACAAGGCATTTAAAGTTCAGGACTGGAGTTAACCATCATGCTTTTCATAATGCTGGGAGCTATCCATTTAATAATGTTCCCAGATAAAAGCAGGCATGATCGTGAGGGTAACCACAGTCCCAGCTTTTGACAGTCTATCTGCAGTCTGAGCATCCTTCAAGCCACTGACATTCTGTCCCTTGATCTCACAGATGTGGTTGTCAGTTAGAAGGCTATTACTGGTAGCAGAATTATCCTTCACGATGGATGAGATTTTAACACTTCTAACGATAAAGCAAATATCCAGGTGATGCACAGAGATAGCAGACACACAGAAGTGTGGAGAAGCCAGAGAGCACAGCTAGGAGAATCCCTGTTGCTCAGAGGATCATGTCAAGTACTCCCAGGCAGGAAGCGTTTGGTTTCTATCTCCAGCTGGGGACGATCCTCTCCCACAGAGTGCCATATCCTGGTTAATCAGGGAGATAGCTAACCACACAGGAGTGCAGAGAGGTTTGAGAGCACAGGGAGGACCACCCCTGCTGCTCAGAGGAACCAGCCCAAAATCCTGAGAACAAAGGTACCCAGGATCAGCCTGGAACAGAAGACTCCTGATTTTTGTCTGCATCCAGATAAGATGCTGGGCCACAAAATTACATATAGAAATACCACCACAAGGAAGCTAGTCTTTCAGGAGTGCCTACCAATCTGTGTCCAAAGGTGAGGCCACCACCATTCTCAAATTTCTGGACAAAGTGGGACCTGCTAAGAACCATCAGGACACAGGAATCAAGAATCAGCTGGTGATAGGATACTTTTGATTTCTTTATGTACACCTGAGCTCACACATTATCCCAGCTCTGCAAACATAAACTCCTCCTAGAGAGAATGGGTCTCCCTGGAGTTCAGATACATAGGCTAGCAGGACAGTTAAACCACAGTCAGAGACATCAAGACCAGCTAGCACCAGAGATAACCAGATGGCAAAAATCAAATGCAAGAACACTGGCAACAAACCAAGTCAACATGGAACCATGCGAACCCAGTTCTCCCACAACAGCAAGTCCTGGATACCCCAACACACCAGAAAAACAAGATCTGGATTTAAAATTACATCTCATGATGCTGATATAGGACGTCAGAGAGGACATAAATAGTTCCCTTAAATACAAACAGGAGAACATTTGTCAACAGGTAGAAGCCCTTAAAGAGAAAACACAAAACTTTCTTAAGGAATTACAGGAAAACACACACACACACACACACACACACACACACACACACACACACAAACCAAAGAAACAAAAAAAAAACAGGTGAAGAAATTGAACAAAACCATACAGGATCTAATAGTGGAACTAGAAACAACAAAGAAATCACAAAGGGATACAACTCTGGAGATAGAAAACCTTGGTAAGAATTCAAGAGTCATAGATACAAGCACCAGCAACAGAATAGAAGAGTTAGATGAAGGAATCTCAGATGCTGAAGATACCATAGAAAGCATTGACTCAACCATCAAGGAAAATGCAAAATGCAGAAACCGTGTAACCCAAAACATTCAGGAAATCCAGACCACAATGAGAAGAGCAAACCTAAGGACTACAGGTATAGAGGAGCATAAAGATTTACAACTTAATTGACCAGTAAATAACTTCATCAAAATTGTAGAAGAAAACTTCCCTGACGTAAAGAGAGAGATGCCTGTGACCATTCAAGAAGCCTACAGAAATCCAAACAGACTGGACAAGAACATATATGCACTTGACAAAGAAAGACCATTCAAACCTGTAATGGAAAGGAAAACTTATCAGAATTACGCCAGACTTCTCACCAGAGACCATGAAAACAAGGAGATCTTGTGCAGATGTCATACAGATCATAAGAGAAAACAAATGCTAGCCCAGACTACTATACCCACCAAAACTCTTATCACCATACATGGAAAAACTAAGATATTCCATGATAAAACAAAATTTGCCCAATATCTTTCCACAAATCCAGCCCTACTAAGGATAATATAAAATGCCAGCACAAGGAGGGAAACTACAACTTAGAAAAAGGAAGTAATAATCTTTCAACACATCCAAAAGAGGAGAAGCACTCAAACATAAAAATTACATCAAAAATAACCGGGAGCAACAATCACTTTTCCTTAATATCTCTTAATCTCAATGAACATAATTTACCAATAAACACATAGACTAACAGACTGGATTTGAAAACAGGATCCAGCATTTTGCTACATAGAAATCTACCTCAGTGACAAAGACAGGCACTCCAAGCTACAGGACCACATATGTAGGGACCTTGGTCAGACCTATACAAACTGCCTGATTGTTGCTTCCATCTCTGTAAATCTCTGTAAGCCTAGCTTATTTGATCCGGTGGGCTGTGTTTTCTTGGTATTTTCAGCTGCTCTAACTGCTGCAGTCTTTTACCCGTTCTGTGGCGCTTCCGTGGCTCTGCCTATATTTCTGCCTATGTGCCTCTGCTTTAGGTCTCATTGGTTGCTGAATGGCAGGCATCAGATTAAAATTGGGCTAGCCAGTTCTCCAGGAGTATAACAATGAGCATAGCATAGTTATGCAAGGTTCCCATTGACAAACATAACAGAGTATCATTGATAGTGTCAGGGGTTGGTTCTTGCCCATAGGATGGTTTACAATTTGTGCTGGCAATTAATTGGAAATTGCTTCAGTTTCTCCTTCATCTTTGTCTAGGCAGTGTGTCCCATTAATAAATATATCCATTTTATGTTCTCAACACTACCTACCTCTCAACATTACCTGACAGTCACTACTCTATTCCCTTTCTCTCATAGGGTTTCCCCATGGGTCTACCTTGAACCTAATGCATCAAGTCTCTGCAGGATCAGGTGCATCCTCTCCTTTTGAGGCCACTCAAGGCAGCCTAGGTAGAAGAATGGCTCCAGAGACAGCCATTAGCTTCCAATCTAGTTTTTGGGGGACCCACATGAAGACTGAGGTGCACATCTGCTAAATATATTATGGGGGCCTAAGTTCAACCCATGTGTGTGTGTGTGTGTGTGTGTGTGTGTGTGTGTGTGTGTGTGTGTGGTCTTTTGTTGCTACTGAGTCTGTGAGAGCTCCCAAGGGGGCTGGTCCCCAGGTTTTTCCATTCTTCTCCAACATGCACTCTGCTGATTTTATAGGTGTGTGCCAAATGAGTCTGTTACTCTCAGTTTCTTTTCCTAACTAATGTGCAGTTAATTTTTCTTTAAATAAAAGTACTTTCTTTTCTTTATTCGATATATTTTCATTTACATTTCAAATGATTTCCCCTTTTCTAGACCCCCAAACCCCGAAAGTCCCATCAGCCCCCTTCCCTCCCCCTGTTCTCCCCCCCACCCCTTCCCAATTCCCTGTTCTGGTTTTGTGCTATAATGCTTGACTGAGTCTTTCCAGAACTGGGGGCCACTCCTCTGTTCTTCTTGTACCTCATTTGATGTGTGGATTATGTTTTTGGTATTCCAGTTTTCTAGGTTAATATCCACTTATTAGTGAGTGCATACCATGATTCATTTTTTGAGTCTGGGTTACCTCACTTAGTATGATGTTCTCCAGCTCCATCCATTTGCATAAGAATTTCATGAATTCATTGTTTCTAATGGCTGAATAGTACTCCATTGTGTATATATACCACATTTTTTTGCATCCACTCTTCTGTTGAGGGATACCTGGGTTCTTTCCAGCTTCTGGCAATTATAAATAGGGCTGTTATGAACATAGTGGAACATGTATCCTTATTACATGCTGGGGAAATCTTCTGGGTATATGCCCAGGAGTGGTATAGCAGGATCTTCTGGAAGTGAGGTGCCCAGTTTTCTGAGGAACTGCCAGACTGATTTCTAGAGTGGTTGTACCAATTTGCAATCCCACAAGCAGTGGAGGAGTGTTCTTCTTTCTCCACATCCTCGCCTACATCTGCTTCTCCTGAATTTTTAATCTTAGCCATTCTTACTGGTGTAAGGTGAAATCTCAGGGTTATTTTGATTTGCATTTATAAAAGTGCTTTCTTGAGTACAGTTTGATCTGTCTCTTTTATTTGAGACAGTTTTTTATTCTGTAACAGCCATGGTAGTCCTGTGACTTACTCTGTAGTCAAGGCTGGTCTGGAACTCACAGAGATCTACCTGCTTTGGTGTTCCAAGTGTTGGGCTTCAGGAGTGCACCACCATATCTAACTTGAATTTAATTGAATGTGATCTCTTCTACTACATACCATTGCAAAATATCAAAACTCTTCGCATTATGGAACTAGAACTGGATTTAACTGAGGGTTACTTATTGTGGAGATGGAGTGATGGCTCAGTGAGTCAGAGCAATAGTTGCTTCATCAGGAAAGCCTGGTTTAGTTCCCAACCTCCACTATGTGGCTCAGAACCATATTGGGAATTGTATTCCTTTGGAGTCTTAGCCCTCCTTCTGTCTGTAGGGTTCCAGGCATGCTCGCACATTACTGACACATGTTCATGTATACACCTACATTTACAACAAAAGAAAAGATTGCTTGTTGATCTTGATTCTTGAAATTTGGTTCCTAATTGGTCTGGAATCCCATATATGCTATAACTCCAGACGCAGGGGCTCTGAATCCCTTTTTGAGGCACAGGGACCGCACACATGAGACATGAACACTCACAGAAAACTGAACAAAATGCAAATGAACTTGTAGAAAATGAATTAAGTTGGGTGTGGTAGGGCTCACTTTTGTTGTTGTTGTTTTTTGAGACAGTTTTTCTCTGTGTAGCTCTGGCTGCCCTGGAACTCAGTCTTTAGACCAGACTGGCCTGGAACTGAGAAATCTGCCTGCCTCTGCCTTCCAAGTTTTGGGAATAAAGGAGTGCACCACCCCCGTCAGGCTGGAAGGGCTCACATTTAATGCCATGAATTGTGATGGAAGGATTCTATTCTCCAGGGCATCCTGTTCTTTGTTCCCAAAGCCTGTTTAGAAAAATTAATCCAGGAGTGGTGTTACATGCCTTTATGGTCAGTATTTGGAGGCAGAGTCAAACTATGAGTGAGTTTGAGACTATTCCAGAATATCCAGTGATATGAAGCGTGATGATGTCACCTGAAGTAAATATTCATTAGGTAGTATTAAATCAGATTGTAGGTAAAATAGTGTTAATTATTTTCTGAAAGGAATTTTTATAATTACTCTTGGCAGAACAGCTAGTACAATGACAGTTGTTTTGTTTTTCCATTACAAAGATTTATTCATCTTATTTTATTTTGGATTTTTTTGTTTTGTTTTTGGAGACAGGGTTTCTCTGTGTAACACTCGCTGTCCTGGCAATCAATCTGTAGACCAGGCTGCCTCTCTGCCTCTGGCTCCCAAGAAATCTCTCTGCCTCTGGCTCCCAAGTGCTGGGATTGAAGGCATGTGCCACCACCTCCTGGCATTATTTCTGATTTCTTAACATAGGGCCTTTGTACGTAGTTCTAACTCTCCTGGAAGTGCTTATGTAAACAAGACTGCCTTCCGCAAATGGAGATCCTCATCCATTTGCTTTGCAGGTAATGGGATTGAAAGGCTCTGTTATGATGCCCAGCCTTACTTCATTTTTACCTGTTGTACTGGATGGGTTAGTGTGTGAACTTGACACATTCTTTCACAGAGAAAGGAGCTTCTGTTGGGGAAATGCCTCCATGAGATTCAGCTGTGGGGTATTTTCTCAATTAGTGATCAAGGGGAGAGGGCCCCTCCTGGGTGGTACACTCATTTAATCCCTGTCATTGGGAGGCAGAGGCAGGCAGATTGCTGAGTTTTCTGAGGCCACCCAGGTTTGCAGGGTAGGTTCCAGGACGGCCAGGGCTACACAGAGAAACCCTGTCACAAACAAACAAACAAACAAACAAACAAACAAACAAGTAGTCCATAATCATAATCTTCCTTATAAAGCCAAAGTGTCCAAGTCCTTCCCTTAATCCAGCCTTCTCTAACATTTTTTCCAGACACTGGAATTGGGTTACAGAGAAAACTAACCAAGGATGCTACTCCTTTCCAGGTTCCAGACAGCGCAGCTTTGGCACAACTAAAACCCTGAAGAAACAATGTCCATTACCGTTATAACTAGAACTAGCTAGGCCAGAACCTGTTGAAATCCTAGCAACTGTAATTAAATCTCTTTGGGGCTTCCAGTAAACATTCCTTGTGGTCTCACATTTCCAAACAGCACAGAAAATAATCTTCTGCACCACCCAACTATGACCATGGGATCTAGTCCTGCCATCTCAAGGACACATGTGAAAAGAACAAATGCTTAAATGGTCTCTAAGCACTGGATGTCTACATCCCACCTTTCAGATAAAACCTTCACATGACCAAGGATTTGTGGAGCAGGACTCTTTTCCATCATACTCAAGTGAACCTCCAAGGGGTAATTGCTTAGTTAAGTGCCTAAACTGGGAGCTGACAAAGATCCAAACAAGATCAAGCCTCCTGGTGTAAGGAGGGTGGCTTTGAGAATTGATAGAAAACATTTGCTATCCAGTAAGGGCAAAGACTACACTTCAGGTTAATTTAGATGGCTCATAGGCATCCTGAGATGCCTTCATCATTAGTATCATAATCATTAGAAGGCTCAGGATCTGTGTCCACTTGGCGAAACAATCTTTTCAGTAGTCATTGATCTCCAATTCCTTTATGTGAAAAAACACAAACAGGATCTCATTCCCGTATTAAAACAGGGTTGGGGCCATTCCAAAGTATTAGTTAAAGGATCTCAACATTTAACCATGGCATATGAGCTGGAAGTGTCTGGAAGCCAGCGATGATCTACTGCAGACTGACCTTTAGCATCAGTTTACAAAAAATTAAAACAAATAATGCAAAAGCGAGATGTGCTTTTGGTGACCTTGGAAGATAAAACTCACCCTTTTTCGTTTTCTAAAGCTAATTTTTCTGATACATTCAACGATTCCTTGTCCAATTGGATCATGAGGAATTTCAGTTTTATGTTCAATTCCAAATTCCTTGCAAAATTGTTCAAAGCTGTTTCCAGTGTATGCAGGCCCATTATCTGTCTTGCCAACTTTAGGCAGTCCCTTAGCAGTAAAAATCTGTAAACAATGAACAATAACCTTTCTAGAAGGTTCTCCTCTTAAAGCAGTTGCAACTAGAAATCCTGAAAAGCTGTCAATAGTCATATGTGCTAAGAGAAAAACTCATATAATTAAGTGCCTCCAACAAGGAAATGGAGAGAGCTTACATTAGCAGCTTGACAGAACATCTGAAAGCTCTACAACCAAATGAAACAAATACATCCAAGAGGAATACATGGCAGGGAATAAACAAATTCAAGGCCAAAATCAACAAAGTAGAAACAAAAAGAATTATACAAAGAATCAACAAAACCAAGAGTTGGTTCTTTGAGAAAATCAACAAGATAGATAAACACTTAGCAGACTAACAAGAAGGAATAGAGGAAACACGCAAATTAATAAAATTGGAATGAAAAGGGAGATATAACAACAGAAACTGCAGAAATTCCAAATATCATCAGATCCTACTACAAAAGCTTATACTCAACAAAATTGGGAAATCTGGATGAAATGGACAGTTTTGTAGACACATGCCAGCTGCCAATGTTAAAACCTGATCAGATAAACCATCAAAATAGTCCCATAACACGTGAGGAAATAGATTCAGTTATTAACAGTCTTCCCAAAACACCACGATCACCACCACAACCACCACCACCACCACCACCACCACCACCAAAAACAACAACAACAACAACAACAACAACAACAACAACAACAACAACAAAAACACAGGACCAGATGTGTTTGTTGGGAATTCTATCAGTTCTTCAAAGAAGACCTTCTACGGATACTTTTCAAACTATTCCACAAATCAGAAACCCGAGGTATCCTTCACAATTCATTATATGAAGCCACAGTATTGCTTATACATAAACCAAACAAAGATTAAACAAGGAAAGAGAATTCCAGACCAATTTCCCTTGAGAACAGTGATCCAAAACTACTCAATAAAATTCTTGCTGACCGAATCCAAGAACACATCAAAACAGTAATTCACCAGGATCAAATAGGCTTCATCCCAGCAATGCAAGTGTGGTTCAATATATAGAAATCTTTCAATGTAATCCACTACATAAAGAAACTCGAAAAAAAAAATACCCCACAAGATCATTTAGTTAGATGCTGAGAAACCATTTGACAAAATTCACTATCCCTTCATGTTAAAAGTCTTGGAATGATCAGGAATTCAAGGCCTATACCAAAACATAGTAAAAGCAATATACAGCAAACCAGAAGCCAACATCAAACTAAATAGAGGAAATTTGAAGTAATCCTACTAAAATTATGGTCCAGAAAATGTTGTCCACTCTTTCCCTATTTATTCAATATAGTACTTGAAGATCTATCTAGAGCATTTAGAGAACAAAAGGAGGTACAGTTTGTAACACTTGTCAAAATGTTACAAACTGGAAAGGAGGTAGTCAAAACATCATTATTTGCAGATGATATGATAGTATACTTATGCAACCCAATAAAACAACACTAGAGAACTCCTACAACTGAGAAACAATTTCTGCCATGTGGCTGGATGTAAAATTAACTCAATCAAATCAGTAGCCTTCCTCTACTCAAAGGATAAATAAGCTGAGAAAGAAAATAGGGTAATGACACCCTTTACCATAGTCACAAATAACATTACATATCTTGGTGTCACTCTAAGTATGCAAGTGAAAATTTGTATGACAAGAATTTCAAGTCTCTGAAGAAAGAAATCAAAGCAGATCTCAGAATATGGAAAGATCTCTTTCATGATCATGGATTGGCAGAATTAAGGTAGTAAAAATGGCCACCTTGCCAAAAGCAAACTACAGATTCAATGCACTCCCAGTCAAAACTATATAACCAAGACATGCAGAACATATTTAGACCTTAAAAACCAGACAGAAACAAAAGTAAGATGGCTACACACATTAAATTATTTAAACCAGATCAAAGGTCTGGTGTGGAAGGCATTCTCTTGGAGACATGGGATTAGGAATGTGATGAAAAATTGTGGGAGGGAGGTCTGGGAGGAAAGTAACAGCTGAACTGGGAAGTAATAACAGTAAAATATAAAATGTAAAGAAATAAAGGATTACAAACCAAAAAATTTAAATTCATGAGTTTTATAAAATGAGGCTACACCTGGAGTAGCATCAAAGGGTGGGAGAGAATAATGGATTTGAATATTGCAAGTAGGAGGAGCCAAAGGGTGGGAGGGGCTTTGAATTCCAGGTTAGGAGAGATATATAAGGGCAGGTCTTCTAAGGAGAATTCAAAGACAGAGGACTGAGCAGGTTACAGGAACCCTTTTCATTCCTGGTGAATTGGTGAGTTGCATGAAATGTCTAAGGTTGCTATGTAAAGGGGATATCAAGTTGGGGAAAATTTGGGAGACAGTGGAGGAGGATTTTGGTGATTTTTTTAGCCTATATGGGTGTTTGATTGGTGAAGTATAAAATATGCCCTGTATACATGCAGAAGATTTTATTTAAATTTAGTAGATGTTTCAAGTCTATCCCATAAATGTGAACAGTGCAGAGCAGTGATTTGCCCTGATCGGGGCACTCTATGGATGAGGTCTTTCAAGAGACCTCAAGGGGCTCTATTCTTCATTCTAAGCACAAGATTGAATCCTGGGCTGTTGAGAAAGCCTGGATCAATAGATCGTGAGGCCTGTCTATAGGACAAAGGAAAGAACTGACAATGGGATCTCAAGTGACCTTGGGACCAATTGAGGCGCCAGATTGCCTAGATAAGGCATAGTAGTGGCATTCTGACTCAAAAGTGTGACATCTAGGATGGTGTTTGGCTGAGCAGGCCCTCCTTCATCTAAAATCTGTAACCATTTTGGATGCATGGACCACACCTTTAATCCCAGGACTCGGAAACTAATGGCAAGTGGGTTTTTGTAATTGTGAGCCCTGGCTTGCATGTATAGTGTGAATCAGGAAGTCAGGGGCATGCACATGGAACCTGCCTCAATCTCAGAAGAGAAAGTTTGGAGAAATAAATAGGTGTTAGTGGTGGCCGG
The DNA here is from genome assembly GCF_947179515.1 of Apodemus sylvaticus. Taxonomy (NCBI): domain Eukaryota; kingdom Metazoa; phylum Chordata; class Mammalia; order Rodentia; family Muridae; genus Apodemus; species Apodemus sylvaticus. The sequence goes on along the minus strand of NC_067472.1, from coordinate 194,763,455 downwards.
AAACGTGCATGTCCTCTTGGCAGCAGGATGAGAAGAGACGCATTTTTTGAGATTGCTCCTAGAGAGTAAGGAAAATTTTTATTTTCTCGATGGAGCCCATATTAGGAGGAAATCCTACAGGATGGCTCAGTTCTTTGTTACACACCTTTATTCTTAGCCCTGCTTGGGAAGTAATAGTTTGGCTGATCCTTATGATTTCTGTTTCAGCCTTGTGTTCTGTTTGACTCACATACAGCATAGTTCATTTAGGGAAACTCAGACACAAAAGAAAAGAGTACAAAAAAAGTCTGTGATCTGGTCATATTTCCGTTAGATATTAAGTTGTGGCTACAGACTGGATGTTACAACAGGGTGTGTATAGCTGCTGGATTCTAGAGGATGAAAGGAGGAGCCTGTGGGTGGGTTCTTGATAGGGAGATTCAATTAAGGCTAAGTCCTTGGTATAGAACTTCAATATCAGGGGATCTGGCTTAGGTGTACGTGCCTTCTGACATCCAGAGTAATTAGATCATCAATGCTCTTGTTTAGAATACGGGAGTGGAAAGGGTCCAAGGAAATGGGACATGTTCCATTGCCCTTGATTCTTTATTTTGTCACAGGGTGTCATACTTCAAGGAGGAGAAACTGGGATCATGTTTTTCCAATTATGATAATATTCCTTTGTTTAAAAAATATTTAATATTTTTTTCAATCCAGATTTTATCCCCCTTCTGGTCCTCCCACGGTAAGTTCCACATCCTGTAAGTCTAGTTTCCTTCTCAGGGAGAATGTCTTCACCCCACCCCCTACCTATAAGAACTCCCTGCCCACTTCGGGCCTCCAGTCTTTTTAGGGTTAGGTACATCTTTTCTGAGGGAGTAGAGTCCCACAGTTTTCTGCTGAGTATGTGTTGGGGGCCTCATATCAGCTGGTGTACGCTTAATTGGTGGTTGCCTAGTTTCTGAGAGATCTTGGGGGGTCCAGGTTAGTTGAGACTGCTGCTTTCTTTCTTCTATCTCTTGTATTCTCCTGGTAATGATTAATTATCCCAGAACTCATTCCTTGGTTTTCAATTTCCAGGGTTGCCGATATTTGTCTTTGTTATATCTACTTCCAATTCTAGGTCTTGGACTGCATTAATAAAAACTTTCACTTTTTTGATTGTATCTTCCTGTATTGCTTATGGGATTTATGTGTTTCCTCTTTAAGTGCTTCTACCTGTTCACTTGCGTTTTCTTATATTTCTTTATGTGAGTTATTTATATCTCTTTAAAAGGATTCTATTATCTTAATGAGATAATATTTTAGGTCATCTTCCTGACTTTCAAGTGCATTTGTCTATCTAGGGCTTGCTGTGGTGGGAGAAGTAGTTTCTTATAATGCCAAAGTTTACTGGCTTCTGTTTCTCATGGTCTTGCTCTTGCCTCTTGTCATATGGTTATAGGGAGTTTTTTTCTGGCTGGGGTGTTTCTGTTTGGGAGTTGTCTTTTTTGTCCCTCAAGTCTCATGGTAGGCCAGTTGCCTTGGATGTGGCAAACCTCCTGTGGGATCTTCTGACTGTGGAACCTTCAGAGGGGCATGTACACTGGTGACTTGTTGCCCTGGTGGCAGTGTGTCTTCAGGGAGGCCTTCTTGAAGACCGTTGAATTGTGGGTTCTTTAGAGGGGCAGAGAAGCTGGAGATATGTTGCCCTGGCTGTGACACATCTACTGGGATGCCTTCTTACTGTTTACTCTTGAGAGGATTTGTCAAGCTGTTGCCCTATGTTTAGCTGTTAACCAGGGAAACATAAGTACTGTAGGTTTTGTTTCCCTGCATGTAAAAGAATTCCAGAGAAGCTTTCAGACTGTCGATTCAGTTTCTCTGCATGCTGCAGTGCCCCTGGGAGGTCTTCAGACTTTGGTGTCAGTTGTCCATTTACTCTGTTTGCAGAATTCCTGGGTTTGTGATTTGACTTTTGTGTCAGTTGCCCTGCATGCCACAGAAATCCTGTGAAGCCTTCAGGCTTTTATTTTCATGGGCAGAGGCAGACTAGCTAGTAGTCTGTCCCAACAAAATTTCACAGCCAGAAGTGTAGGATATGGAAAATTTAAACATTGGAAATGAACATTCAATTGCCAGCTTACCTGGACTGGCAACCTCTTGTTAATACTGGAGCCAAGTACATATTTATTTCAATACTGAGAATACTTGTAAGATTTAGAAACAGAGGCAGTTGTTCAGAAAGAATGAAGCTCCTGTCTGAGTCCTGCTCTGTAACAGTCCAAACCAAATGCTGGGTAGGCAGGATGGGTAAATCAGTGCTCTCTGTACGTTTTTTGACGTGTTTTCTTTTACTAGATTCTCCAGAACATATTCCAATAGGTTCGGAACACACATAGGGCTGAAGGTCCCTCCTTGTATCCAAAATTCCAAATGCCTTCAAGTGCACCCATAGAAACCAGACCCCAAAGGCTTCAAGAGACTGCAAGGAACTTACCCTTTCAAGTTTATTACAGTCCCATATTGACCCCCAACAAATCCAATGCAATCAAGTCTTTCAGTCCCTGAAAGGGACCTACATCAGCAAGAGTTCCAAGGACCATCAAGAAAATCAGGTATCCAAATGCAACTAGATCCTGTACTGGGCCCAGGTTTACCTACTTTGAAAAAACCCTCAGGGCGTCTAAGTTATCAAATACATAAATGAAATCTTGTTTCCATGTTCTCATAGGATCTGTGGTACTGTCAGAGAAATATGGTGACGATCAATCTGGCCCTGTGACTTCAAGAAAGGGGCGGAAGGAACGCATTGTGTACTCTGAAAAACAAAAGCACCTGCTGCAAGAACATTTTGATAAGTGTCAGTACCCAAACCAGGATCAATGTGTGAAGCTGGCAGAGTTAGTTGGTGTGACAGCGAGGGACATCAAGGTCTGCCCCTCTCTTTTCCCTCAATCCAACAGCAAAAATCTACACTTTCCCATCAGAAACTTTAATTTTGTTCTTAAATGCTTAGGGCAGTGATGACAGTTTTAGGTGGTGGATATTTATGAATCAAATGCTGGGACTCAAATTTTTATCAACCTGGTAGCAATATTGAATATCATTGTTTCCATGCAGGGTCTCAGAAACCTAATCATCAGAGCTCCTGCTAAAATACAGGACACACTGGCTCAATCTCCCCAGTCTTATGTTGTCTGGTCATACACAATCTACTTTATTATAATATCTTAGCCATCTTGACTTTCCTGCTTCTTTGTTTCTGACATGTGAATCATTGCTATCCAAACACCTTTTATCCAAAATCTTCACTTTGTGGTCCTGTTAGGGGACAACAGGCATTCTTCTGATATCTTCTTTTTTTTCCAGATCTGGTTTAAGAACAGCCGAGCTAAGTACAAGCGGATGGCTCTCCAGAATATTACAGAAGCTTTGCCAGAGACCAGTGGAAGTTCAAAACCTGTTTTTGAATCAACCCACTTTCCTGGTTCCATACCTCTTGTTGCTGCTGAGAATGGAGAGCCCATGTGTTCAGGCACATTTAGTGAGGTTTCCATTCCCAAACTCAACTGCATCCAGGAATCTTCTCTGCATCATTATCAGGCCAGTGATGCAGACAGGTGTAGTCAGCAGGAAGATCTGCTTGTTGGCCATGCTCCCATTATAGATTGGTATTCTGGTCAATCAGCAGCAGTTGAAGCCCAGACTGATCTAGCAGTGACTGAATCTACAGATGTCCTAGAAGCTGCCTCCCATTGCCTAGAGGAGGCTCAAGGTTCAGGTCCATCTGCAGAGGAACTCTGGCAAAGAATCCTTGACGACTTGGAGAAATCCGAGGACTGGCTTACTCCAGTGACTGAATCTACAGATGTCCTAGAAGCTGCCACCCATTGCCCAGAGGAGGCTCAAGGTTCAGGTCCATCTGCAGAGGAACTCTGGCAAAGAATCATTGACGACTTTGACATACCCGAGGACTGGCTTACTCCAGTGACTGAATCTACAGATGTCCTAGAAGCTGCCACCCATTGCCCAGAGGAGGCTCGAGGTTCAGGTCCATCTGCAGAGGAACTCTGGCAAAGAATCCTTGACGACTTTGACAAATCCGAGGACTGGCTTACTCTGGATTACACCCCAAATCCAACTTACTTCTCTCAGCTCCTTGACCATTCCAGACATTTATAGTCATGAAGAAGTGTGTTATGTACACCCTTCATCTCAGTATTTGTGGGAATTAACCAGGCCTTTCTGTAGACGTTGTGTACCACTGTGGTTTATATAGAGGGGTTGTTTCAAAGCAACTGTAAATATTCATTCTTCATTGTTACATTATGTTCTCATGAAATAAAAGGAGAAATAGTTCCTGAAAATTATTTTATTACATATATTATCCATTTACATTCCAGTCACTACTGCATATGTCCCACTGACCTATAGTTCTTCACCCAACACATTAGGTAAAGTTTTCCCCTAATATTTTTTAACGTTTTTTACCTTTATTACGATAGTATCACATACTATAATAGAATAGGAGATTAACTAATTCAGAAAGAAATAAATCAGGATAAAGTGTCCTTGCCATTTTTGTTTACATTAAGGATTCAGAAAGTGGAACAAATTAAGACGACTAGGTAAACACCTAAAACCATGCCAACTTAGCTAAAGTTACATAATATTAGGATTCAAACCCTAATTTAGATATTACCAAATTATTCTCTAAGTAAATAAGAGACCCAAAACGTTATTGAGTATAACAACTTACACATGAAATATACAGCACTTTGTTTTCTCAGAAAGCAATAGGGCAGCTCTTAGGCATTTTCTTTGTACAGTTACTAGAAAATCTTGATATGACTAGGCACCTCAGCTTTACCAGTAAGCTGATCAGATATAGCATATAGCAGTTTAATAGAGAGGTAACACTTCAGGTTTCAGAAGGCAGCAACAATTCTATTTTGACTTTTATACTAAATGCTTATTATATTTAAGGTGACAATTGAAGCATATGATGTGAAGGTCATTAAGATTTAATGACAATCATTACAGTGTCTTGCAATGTACACACAACTGTATAATGCTTCTCTGGAATGAAAACAGTGTTGATTAATTGGATTTTACATACCCACACAGAAAAAACTTAAAAAATAACTATCAGAGGAAATGTACTATGCTGATGTACTAAATTCAAAGTATGCCACAGAACTGAAACACATGACTAACACCGTGCTTTGTTCTAGGAGAAAGCTGACCAGTTCTCAGGGAAAGCTAAGCCTACACCATTTATCCTAATAACCATGGCTTATATAAACACATCAGGTTCCCAGTAAAGAACCAAATCTAGGAATGTAAGTAAAACTTTGAGTGTTTTACATCTCTAGAACCTGGCTAAGGCTACACATCTATCTTCAAATCAGAAGCTGATATGAAATAGAGTGAGGTTCCCAGCTATGATAGAAAATAGAAAGGCTTCCAAGCGCCATATTCCCTCAGGTTCCAGGAAAGCATCATGTGAGAAATAGAGAAGTAGGCAAAGAGGAAAGCTGGAAACATTCAGCTGTGATGTGATTCACTGTACAAGGCATTTAAAGTTCAGGACTGGAGTGAACCATCAGGCTTTTCATAATGCTGGGAGCTATCCGTTTAATAATGATCCCAGAAAAAAGCAGGCATGATCGTGAGGGTAACCACAGTCCCAGCTTTTGACAGTCTATCTGCAGTCTGAGCATCCTTCAAGCCACTGACATTCTGTCCCTTGATCTCACAGATGTGGTTGTCAGTTAGAAGGCTATTACTGGTAGCAGAATTATCCTTCACGATGGATGAGATTTTAACACTTCTAACGATAAAGCAAATATCCAGGTGATGCACAGAGATAGCAGACACACAGAAGTGTGGAGAAGCCAGAGAGCACAGCTAGGAGAATCCCTGTTGCTCAGAGGATCATGTCAAGTACTCCCAGGCAGGAAGCGTTTGGTTTCTATCTCCAGCTGGGGACCATCCTCTCCCACAGAGTGCCATATCCTGGTTAATCAGGGAGATAGCTAACCACACAGGAGTGCAGAGAGGTTTGAGAGCACAGGGAGGACCACCCCTGCTGCTCAGAGGAACCAGCCCAAAATCCTGAGAACACAGGTACCCAGGATCAGCCTGGGACAGAAGGCTTCTGATTTTTGTCTGCATCCAGATAAGATGCTGGGCCACAGAATTACATATAGAAATACCACCACAAGAAAGCTAGTCTTTCAGGAGTGCCTACCAATCTGTGTCTAAAGGTGAGGCCACCACCATTCTCAAATTTCTGGACAAAGTGGGACCTGCTAAGAACCATCAGGACACAGCAATCAAGAATTAGCTGGTGACAGGATACTTTTGATTTCTTTATGTACACCTGAGCTCACACATTATCCCAGCTCTGCATACATAAACTCCTCCTAGAGAGAATGGGTCTCCCTGGAGTTCAGATACATAGGCTAGCAGGACAGTTAAACCACAGTCAGAGACATCAAGACCAGCTAGCACCAGAGATAACCAGATGGCAAAAATCAAATGCAAGAACACTGGCAACAAACCAAGTCAACATGGAACCATGCGAACCCAGTTCTCCCACAACAGCAAGTCCTGGATACCCCAACACACCAGAAAAACAAGATCTGGATTTAAAATTACATCTCATGATGCTGATATAGGACGTCAGAGAGGACATAAATAGTTCCCTTAAATACAAACAGGAGAACATTTGTCAACAGGTAGAAGCCCTTAAAGAGAAAACACAAAACTTTCTTAAGGCATTACAGGAAAACACACACACACACACACACACACACACACACAAACCAAAGAAACAAAAAAAAAAAAACAGGTGAAGGAATTGAACAAAACCATACAGGATCTATTATGGGAACTAGAAACAACAAAGAAATCACAAAGGGATACAACTCTGGAGATAGAAAACCTTGGTAAGAATTCAAGAGTCATAGATACAAGCATCAGCAACAGAATAGAAGAGTTAGATGAAGGAATCTCAGATGCTGAAGATACCATAGAAAGCATTGACTCAACCATCAAGGAAAATGCAAAATGCAGAGACCGTGTAACCCAAAACATTCAGGAAATCCAGACCACAATGAGAAGAGCAAACCTAAGGACTACAGGTATAGAGGAGCATAAAGATTTACAACTTAATTGACCAGTAAATAACTTCATCAAAATTGTAGAAGAAAACTTCCCTGACGTAAAGAGAGAGATGCCTGTGACCATTCAAGAAGCCTACAGAAATCCAAACAGACTGGACAAGAACATATATGCACTTGACAAAGAAAGACCATTCAAACCTGTAATGGAAAGGAAAACTTATCAGAATTACAACAGACTTCTCACCAGAGACCATGAAAACAAGGAGATCTTGTGCAGATCTCATACAGATCATAAGAGAAAACAAATGCTAGCCCAGACTACTATACCCACCAAAACTCTTATCACCATATATGGAAAAACTAAGATATTCCATGATAAAACAAAATTTGCCCAATATCTTTCCACAAATCCAGCCCTACAAAGGATAATATAAAATGCCAGCACAAGGAGGGAAACTACACCTTAGAAAAAGGAAGTAATAATCTTTCAACACATCCAAAAGAGGAGAAGCACTCAAACATAAAAATTACATCAAAAATAACCGGGAGCAACAATCACTTTTCCTTAATATCTCTTAATCTCAATGAACATAATTTACCAATAAAAACATAGACTAACAGACTGGATATGTAAACAGGATCCAGCATTTTGCTACATAGAAATCTACCTCAGTGACAAAGACAGGCACTCCAAGCTACAGGACCACATATGTAGGGACCTTGGTCAGACCTATACAAACTGCCTGATTGTTGCTTCCATCTCTGTAAATCTCTGTAAGCCTAGCTTATTTGATCCGGTGGGCTGTGTTTTCTTGGTAATTTCAACTGCTCTAACTACTGCAGTCTTTTACCCGTTCTGTGGCGCTTCCGTGGCTCTGCCTATATTTCTGCCTATGTGCCTCTGCTTTAGGTCTCATTGGTTGCTGAATGGCAGGCATCAGATTAAAATTGGGCTAGCCAGTTCTCCAGGAGTATAACAGTGAGCATAGCATAGTTATGCAAGGTTCCCATTGACAAACATAACAGAGTATCATTGATAGTGTCAGGGGTTGGTTCTTGCCCATAGGATGGTTTACAATTTGTGCTGGCAATTAATTGGAAATTGCCTCAGTTTATTTTTCATCTTTGTCTAGGCAGTGTGTCCCATTAATAAATATATCCATTTTATGTTCTCAACACTACCTACCTCTCAACATTACCTGACAGTCACTACTCTATTCCCTTTCTCTCATAGGGTTTCCCCATGGGTCTACCTTGAACCTAATGCATCAAGTCTCTGCAGGATCAGGTGCATCCTCTCCTTTTGAGGCCACTCAAGGCAGCCTAGGTAGAAGAATGGCTCCAGAGACAGCCAATAGCTTCCAATCTAGTTATTGGGGGACCCACATGAAGACTGAGTTGCACATCTGCTAAATATATTATGGGGGCCTAAGTTCAACCCCTGTGTGTGTGTGTGTGTGTGTGTGGACTTTTGTTGGCTATTGAGTCTGTGAGAGCTCCCAAGAGGGCTGGTCCCCAGGTTTTGCCATTCTTCTCCAACATCCACTCTGCTGATTTTATAGATGTGTGCCAAATGAGTCTGTTACTCTCAGTTTCTTTTCCTAACTAATGTGCAGTTCATTTTTCTTTAAATAAAAGTACTTTCTTTTCTTTATTCGATATATTTTCATTTACATTTCACATGATTTCCCCTTTTCTAGACCCCCAAACCCCGAAAGTCCCATCAGCCCCCTTCCCTCCCCCTGTTCTCCCCCCCCCACCCCTTCCCAATTCCCTGTTCTGGTTTTGTGCTATAATGCTTGACTGAGTCTTTCCAGAACTGGGGGCCACTCCTCTGTTCTTCTTGTACCTCATTTGATGTGTGGATTATGTTTTTGGTATTCCAGTTTTCTAGGTTAATATCCACTTATTAGTGAGTGCATACCATGATTCATTTTTTGAGTCTGGGTTACCTCACTTAGTATGATGTTCTCCAGCTCCATCCATTTGCCTAAGAATTTCATGAATTCATTGTTTCTAATGGCTGAATAGTACTCCACTGTGTATATATACCACATTTTTTTGCATCCACTCTTCTGTTGAGGGATACCTGGGTTCTTTCCAGCTTCTGGCAATTATAAATAGGGCTGCTTTGAACATAGTGGAACATGTATCCTTATTACATGCTGGGGAAATCTTCTGGGTATATGCCCAGGAGTGGTATAGCAGGATCTTCTGCAAGTGAGGTGCCCAGTTTTCTGAGGAACTGCCAGACTGATTTCTAGAGTGGTTGTACCAATTTGCAACCCCACAAGCAGTGGAGGAGTGTTCCTCTTTCTCCACATCCTCGCCTACATCTGCTTCTCCTGAATTTTTAATCTTAGACATTCTTACTGGTGTAAGGTGAAATCTATGGGTTGTTTTGATTTGCATTTATAAAAGTGCTTTCTTGAGTACAGTTTGATCTGTCTCTTTTATTTGAGACAGTTTTTTTATTCTGTAACAGCCATGGTAGTCCTGTGACTTACTCTGTAGTCAAGGCTGGTCTGGAACTCACAGAGATCTACCTGCTTTGGTGTTCCAAGTGTTGGGCTTAAGGAGTGCACCACCATATCTAACTTGAATTTAATTGAATGTGATCTCTTCTACTACATACCATTGCAAAATATCAAAACTCTTCGCATTATGGAACTAGAGCTGGATTTAACTGAGGGTTACTTATTGTGGAGATGGAGTGATGGCTCAGTGAGTCAGAGCAATAGTTGCTTCATCAGGAAAGCCTGGTTTAGTTCCCAACCTCCACTATGTGGCTCAGAACCATCCATTGGGAATTGTATTCCTTTGGAGTCTTAGCCCTCCTTCTGTCTGTAGGGTTCCAGGCATGCTTGCACATTACTGACACATGTTCATGTATACACCTACATTTACAACAAAAGAAAAGATTGCTTGTTGATCTTGATTCTTGAAATTTGGTTCCTAATTGGCCTGGAATCCCATATATGCTATAACTCCACATGCAGGGGCTCTGAATCCCTTTTTGAGGCACAGGGACCGCACACATGAGACATGAACACTCACAGAAAACTGAACAAAATGCAAATGAACTTGTAGAAAATGAATTAAGTTGGGTGTGGTAGGGCTCACTTTTGTTGTTGTTGTTTTTTGAGACAGTTTTTCTCTGTGTAGCTCTGGCTGCCCTGGAACTCAGTCTTTAGACCAGACTGGCCTGGAACTGAGAAATCTGCCTGCCTCTGCCTTCCAAGTTTTGGGAATAAAGGAGTGCACCACCCCCGTCAGGCTGGAAGGGCTCACTTTTAACGCCATGAATTGTGATGGAAGGATTCTATTCTCCAGGGCATCCTGTTCTTTGTTCCCAAAGCCTGTTTAGAAAAATTAATCCAGGAGTGGTGTTACATGCCTTTATGGTCAGTATTTGGAGGCAGAGTCAAACTCTGAGTGAGTTTGAGACTATTCCAGAATATCCAGTGATATGAAGAGTGATGATGTCACCCAAAGTAAATATTCATTAGGTAGTATTAAATCAGAGTGTAGGTAAAATAGTGTTAATTATTTTCTGAAAGGAATTTTTATAATTACTCTTGGCAGAACAGCTAGTACAATGACAGTTGTTTTGTTTTTCCATTACAAAGATTTATTCATCTTATTTTATTTTGGATTTTTTTGTTTTGTTTTTGGAGACAGGGTTTCTCTATGTAACACTGGCTGTCCTGGCAATCAATCTGTAGACCAGGCTGGCCTTGAATTAAGAAATCTCTCTGCCTCTGGCTTTCAAGTGCTGGGATTGAAGGCATGTGCTACCACCTCCTGCCATTATTTTTGATTTCTTAACATAGGGCCTTTGTACGTAGTTCTAACTCTCCTGGAAGTGCTTATGTAAACAAGACTGCCTTCCACAAATGGAGATCCTCATCCATTTGCTTTGCAGATAATGGGATTGAAAGGCTCTGTTATGATGCCCAGCCTTACTTCATTTTTACATGTTGTACTGGATGGGTTAGTGTGTGAACTTGACACATTCTTTCACAGAGAAAGGAGCTTCTGTTGGGAAAATGCCTCCATGAGATTCAGCTGTGGGGTATTTTCTCAATTAGTGATCAAGCGGAGAGGGCCCCTCCTGGGTGGTACACTCATTTAATCCCTGTCATTGGGAGGCAGAGGCAGGCAGATTGCTGAGTTTTCTGAGGCCACCCAGGTTTGCAGGGTAGGTTCCAGGACTGCCAGGGCTACACAGAGAAACCCTGTCACAAACAAACAAACAAACAAACAAACAAACAAACAAACAAGTAGTCCATAATCATAATCTTCCTTATAAAGCCAAAGTGTCCAAGTCCTTCCCTTAATCCAGCCTTCTCTAACATTTTTTCCAGACACTGGAATTGGGTTACAGAGAAAACTAACCAAGGATGCTACTCCTTTCCAGGTTCCAGACAGCGCAGCTTTGGCACAACTAAAACCCTGAAGAAACAATGTCCATTGCCGTTATAACTAGAACTAGATAGGCCAGAACCTGTTGAAATCCTAGCCACTGTAATTAAATCTCTTTGGGGCTTTCAGTAAACATTCCTTGTGGTCTCACATTTCCAAAAAGCACAGAAAATAATCTTCTGCACCTCCCCAACTATGACCCTGGGATCTAGTCCTGCCATCTCAAGGACACATGTGAAAAGAACAAATGCTTAAATGGTCTCTAAGCACTGGATGTCTACATCCCACCTTTTAGATAAAACCTTCACATGACCAAGGATTTGGGGAGCAGGACTCTTTTCCATCATACTCAAGTGAACCTCCAAGGGGTAATTGCTTAGTTAAGTGCCTAAACTGGGAGCTGACAAAGATCCAAACAAGATCAAGCCTCCTGGTGTAAGGAGGGTGGCTTTGAGAATTGATAGAAAACACCTGCTATCCAGTAAGGGCAAAGACTACACTTCAGGTTAATTTAGATGGCTCATAGGGATTCTGAGATGCCTTCATCATTAGTATCACAATCATTAGAAGGCTCAGCATCTGTTTCCACTTTGTGAAACAATCTTTTCAGTAGTCATTGCTCTCCAATTCCTTTATGTGAAAAAAACACAAACAGGATCTCATTCCCGTATTAAAACAGGGTTGGGACCATTCCAAAGTATTAGTTAAAGGATCTCAACATTTAACCATGGCATATTAGCTGGAAGTGTCTTGATGCCAGCGGTGATCTACTGCAGACTGACCTTTAGCATCAGTTTACAAAAAATTAAAACAAATAATGCAAAAGCGAGATGTGCATTTGGTGACCTTGGAGGTTAAAACTCCCCCTTTTTTGTTTTCTTAAGCTAATTTTTTAGATACATTCAACAATTCCTTGTCCTATTGGATCATGAGGAATTTCAGTTTTATGTTCAATTCCTTGCAAAATTGTTCAAAGCTGTTTCCAGTATATGCAGGCCCATTATCTGTCTTGCCATCTTTAGGCAGTCCCTTAGCAGTAAAAGCCTGTAAACAATGAACAATAACATTTCTGGAAGGTTCTCCTCTTAAAGCAGTTGCAACTAGAAATCTTGAAAAGCTGTCAATCGTCATATGTGCTAAGAGAAATACTCATATAATTAAGTGCCTCCAACAAGGAAATGGAGAGAGCTTACATTAGCAGCTTGACAGAGCATCTGAAAGCTCTACAACCAAATGAACAAATACATCCAAGAGGAGTACACGGCAGGGAATAAACAAATTCAAGGCCAAAATCAACCAAGTAGAAACAAAAAGAATTATACAAAAAATCAACAAAACCAGGAGCTGATTCTTTGAGAAAATCAACAAGATAGATAAACACTTAGCAGACTAACTAGAAGGAATAGAGGAACCACGCAAATTAATAAAATCGTTAATGAAAAGGGAGATATAACAACAGAAAATGCAGAAATTCCAAATATCATCAGATCCTACTACAAAAGCTTATACTCAACAAAATTGGAAAATCTGGACGAAATGGACAATTTTGTAGACACATGCCAGGTGACAATGTTAAAAGCTGATCAGATAAACCATCAAAATTGTTCCATAACACCTGAGGAAATAGAGTCAGTTATTAACAGTCTTCCAAAAACACTACCATCACCACCACCACCACCACCAAAACAACAACAACAACAACAAAAGCACAGGACCAGATGTGTTTGTAGGGAATTCTATCAGATCTTCAAAGAAGACCTACTACGGATACTTTTCAAACTATTCCACAAATCAGAAAGCCGAGGTATACTTAACAATTCATTATATGAAGCCACAGTAATGCTTATACATAAACCAAACAAAGACCAAACAAGGAAAGAGGATTCCAGACCAATTTCCCCTGAGATCATTGATGCAAAACTACTCAATAAAATTATTGCTGACCGAATCCAAGAACACATCAAAACAGTAATTCACCTGGATCAAATAGGCTTCATCCCAGCGTTGCAGGGGTGGTTCAATATATGGAAATCTTTCAATGTAATCCACTACATAAACAAACTCGGAAAAAAAAAAAAAAACCTCCACAAGATCATTTAGTTAGACGGTGAGAAAGCATTTGACAAAATTTACTATCCCTTCATGTTAAAAGTCTTGGAATGATCAGGAATTCAAGTCCTATACCAAAACATAATAAAAGCAATATACAGCAAACCAGAAGCCAACATCAAACTAAATGGAGAAAATCTGAAGTAATCCCACTAAAATTATGGTCCAGAAAATGTTGCCCACTCTCTCCCTATTTATTCAATATAGTACTTGAAGATCTTGCTAGAGCATTTAGAGAACAAAAGGAGGTACAGTTTGTAACACTTGTCAAAGTGTTACAAACTGGAAAGGAGGTAGTTAAAACATCACTATTTGCAGATGATATGATAGTATACTTATGCAACCCAATAAAACAACACTAGAGAACTGCTACAACTGAGAAACAATTTCTGCCATGTGGCTGGATGTAAAATTAACTCAATCAAATCAGTAGCCTTCTTCTACTCAAAGGATAAACAAGCTGAGAAAGAAAATAGGGAAATGACACCCTTTACCATAGTCACAAATAACATTACATATCTTTGTGTGACTCTAACTTTGCAAGTGAAAAATTTGTATGACAAGAATTTCAAGTCTCTGAAGAAAGAAATTGAAGCAGATCTCAGAAGATGGAAAGATCTCTCTCATGATCATGGATTGGCAGAATTAATGTAGTAAAAATGGCCACCTTGCCAAAAGCAAACTACAGATTCAATGCAATGTCAGTTAAAACTATATAACTGAGACATGCAGAACATATTTATACCTTAAAAACCAGACAGAAACAAAAGTAAGATGGCTGCACACATTTAGTTATTTAAACCAGACCAAAGGCCTGGTGTGGAAGGCATTCTCTTGGAGACATGGGATGAGGAATGTGATGAAAAATTGTGGGAGGGAGGTCTGGGAGGAAAGTAACAGCTGGACTGTGAAGTAATAAAAGTAAAATATAAAATGTAAAGAAAGAAAGGATTACAAACCAAAAAATTTAAATTCAGGGGTTCTATAAGATGAGGCTACACCTGGAGTAGCATCAAAGGGTGGGAGAGAATAATGGATTTGAATATTGCAAGTTGGAGGAGCCAAAGGGTGGGAGGGGCTTTGAAATCTAGGTTTGGAAAGATATATAAGGGCGACAGAAGCCACATCAGAACTCTGCCCCCTGCCAGTCAGTTACCAGGGTTTCCATATTGGTTCTCCGTCGCCAGAGAAATCAGACTGAGGTACGCAAATATAACCCGAGACCAACATTGCGGGGGTCTAAGCCCGATGGGCGTTGGCCTGCACCCAGGCCCTGGGCTGATCGGGGGTCCCCCGTGGTGCAAACCTGGCCAGGAGGTTTTTTTCCTCTCGGGCTGGTGCGCGCACCACCACCATTTTGCCTAAGGGAAGCCAGGGAGACCTAGCAGGCAAAACCAAACCGGCTAACAGGCATAGCCCGAGGCGGACATAGCAGGGGTCTCAGACGGTCAGGCCCCGGACTGCCACCAGGTCCTGGGCTGCTCGGTGGGCCATCTGTGTGCCGACCCAGCCAGGAGCTTGTTTGCCTGGGCCTGCGCGCACCACCGCCATTTTGCCTACGGGAAGCCAGAGAGACCTAGCAGGCAAAACCAAACCAGCTAACAGGCATAGCCCGAGGCGGACATAGCAGGGGTCTCAGAAGGTCAGGCCCCGGACTGCCCCCAGGCCCTGGGCTGCTCGTTGGGCCATCTGTGTGCTGACCCAGCCAGGAGGTTGTTAGCCCAGCAGACTCTCCCAGCACTCTCAGGGAACTCGTGCACGCCAACATCCTAGCCACCTGACACACCCAATTAACACCCACAGCTGAGGGGAACTTGGCACCGACATTGGCCTGCCAGGCTTTTGCCTAGACTCAGGGCCTGAGCAGCTAGGCTAGCCTTGTGTGCACCAACCCGGTTGGGAGTTCTGCTGCCCAGATCAGCCTGGGCAGCAGCACCACATCTCCAAGTCCTGCAAGTGGCTAGCTGGGTTTCCGGGCAGCCAGCTGGGAGAAGTCAGTGTGCTCCAGTGAATCCAGCGGGCCCCAGCCGGAGCCTTCGGGTGCCTGCTTTGGGATCTGAACAGCCTGGGCAGCAGCACCCTGTCTACAAGCAGCGCAGGAGGTAAGCTGTGCACCAGAGGCCAACTGGGAAGGGGCATCTTGCACTGGTGAGTCCAGCACTGACAAGAAAAACTAAAACCAGTGAGAACTAGATGGCAAAAGGCAAACGCAGGAACGTCACTAACAGAAATCAAGGCAATATGGCAACATCTGAACCCAATTCTCCTCTACCAACATGTCCTGGATACCCCATCACACCAGTAAAACAAGATTTGGATTTAAAATCACTGGTCATGATGCTGGTACAGGAACACATGAAGGACATACTTAAAGATATTCAGGAGAAAATGGATCAAAAGTTAGAAGCCCTTGCAAGGGAAACACAAAAATCATTGAAAGAAATCCAGGAGAATACAAAAGCCAACAAGGAGGAAATGCAAAAAACACTTAAAGAAATACAGGAGAACTTTGGTCAACAGGCTGAGGTCATGAAAGACGAAACACAAAAATCTCTTAAAGAAATACAGGAGAACTTTGGACAACAGGCTGAGCTCATGAAAGAGGAAACACAAAAATCTCTTAAAGAATTACAGGAAAACACAAACATGCAAGTGAAGGAGCTAAGCAAAACCATCCAGGATCTAAAATCAGAAGTAGAAACAACTAAGAAAACTCAAAGGGAGACAACTTTGGAGATAGAAAGCCTTGGGAAGAAATCAGGGGACAGAGATGCAAATATCAACAACAGAATACAAGAGATAGAAGAAAGAATCTCAGATGCTGAAGATTCCATAGAAACCATGGACTCAATAGTTAAAGAAAATGCAAAATGCAAAAAGCTTGTAACCCAAAATATCCAGGAAATCCAGGACACAATGAGAAGACCAAACCTAAGGATTATAGGCATAGATGAGAGTGAAGATTTACAACTTAAAGGGCTAGCAAATATCTTCAATAAAATTATGGAAGAAATCTTCCCTAACCTAAAGAGAGAGATGCCCATGAATATACAAGAAGCCTACAGAACTCCAAACAGACTGGACCAGAACAGAAATACTTCCCGTCACATAATAATCAAAACACCAAATGTTCTAAACAAAAAAGAATACTAAAGGCAGTAAGAGAAAAAGGCCAAGTAACATATAAAGGAAGACCTATCAGAATCACAGCAGACTTTTCACCTGAGACTATGAAGGCTAGAAGGTCCTGGGCAGATCTCATGCAGACTCTAAGAGAACACAAATGTCAACCAAAATTACTATATCCAGCAAAACTCTCAATCACCATAGATGGAGAAACTAAGATATTTCATGACAAAACCAAGTTTACCCAATATCTATCCTCAAACCCGGCCCTAAAAAGGATAATAGGAGGACAACACCAATAAAAGGAGGGAAACTTCACCCTGGAAAAAGCAAGATAGTAACCTTTCATCAAACCCAAAAGAAGTTAAGCATTCAAATTTAAAAAATAACGTCAAAAATGATAGGAAGTAACAATCACTATTCCTTAATATCTCTTAACATCAATGGACTTAATGCCCCAATAAAAAGACACAGACTAACTGAATGGATACGTAAACAGGACCCTACATTTTGCTGCTTACAGGAAACACACCTCAGGGTCAAAGACAAACACTACCTTAGAGTAAAAGGCTGGAAGACAATTTTACAAGCAAATGGTCTCAGGAAACAAGCTGGAGTAGCCATTTTAATATCAGATAAAATTGACTTTCAACCCAGTCATTAAAAGAGACCCTGAGGGACACTTCTTGCTGGTCAAAGGAAAAATACAAAAAGAAGAACTGTCAATCTTGAACATCTATGCCCCAAATGCAAGGGCACCCTCTTTCGTAAAAGAAACTTTATTAAAACTAAAAGCACACATTGCACCTAACACAATAATTGTGGGTGACTTCAACACTGCACTTTCCTCAATGGACCGATCAGGAAAACAGAAACTAAATAGGGACACAATGAAACTAATTGAAGCTTTGGACCAATTAGATTTAACAGATATATATAGAACATTCTATCCTAAAACAAAAGAATATCCCTTTTTCTCAGCACCTCATGGTACCTTCTCCAAAATCGACCATATAATTGGTCACAAGACAGACCTCAACAAATATAAGAAGATAGAACTAATCCCATGCCTCCTATCTGATCACTATGGAGTAAAAGTGGTCTTCAATAGCAACAGAAACAACAGAAAACCCACATACACGTGGAAACTGAACAACACTCTACTCAATGATACCTTGGTCAAGGAAGAAATAAAGAAAGAAATTAAAGACTTTTTAGAACACAATGAAAATGAAAACACAACATACCCAAATCTATGGGAC
The DNA here is from genome assembly GCF_947179515.1 of Apodemus sylvaticus. Classification (NCBI taxonomy): domain Eukaryota; kingdom Metazoa; phylum Chordata; class Mammalia; order Rodentia; family Muridae; genus Apodemus; species Apodemus sylvaticus. The sequence continues at coordinate 194,745,442 of NC_067472.1, read as the reverse complement.
ACAATGAAAGCAGTGCTAAGAGGAAAACTCATAGCCCTGAGTGCCTCTAAAAAGAAAATGGAGAGAGCATACATTACCAGCTTAATGACACACCTGAAAGCCCTAGAACAAAAAGAAGCTATTTCACCCAGGAGGAGTAGAAGGCAGGAAATCATCAAACTCAGGGCCGAAATCAATCAAGTAGAAACAAAGAGAACCATACAAAAAATCAACAAAACCAGGAGCTGGTTCTTTGAGAAAATCAACAAGATAGATAAACCCTTAGCCAGACTGACCAAAGGGCACAGAGAAAGTATCCAAATTAACAAACTTAGAAATGAAAAGGGAGATATAACAACGGAAACTGAGGAAATCCAAAAAATCATCAGATCCTACTACAAGAGCCTGTACTCAACACAACTGGAGAATCTGGAGGAAATGGACAATTTCCTTGACAGATACCAAATACCAAAATTAAATCAGGACCAACTAGACCATCTAAACAGTCCCATAATGCCTAAAGAAATAGAAGGAGTCACAGAAAGTCTTCCAACCAAAAAAAGCACAGGACCAGATGGCTTCAGTGCAGAATTCTACCAGACCCCAATACTCTTCAAACTATTCCACAAAATAGAAACAGAAGGAACACTACCCAATTCCTTCTATGAAGCCACAATTACGCTGATACCAAAGCCACAAAAAGATCCAACAAAGAAAGAGAACTTCAGACCAATTTCCCTTATGAACATCGATGCAAAAATACTCAATAAAATTCTTGCGAACCGAATCCAAGAACACATCAAAACGATCATCCACCATGATCAAGTAGGCTTTATCCCGGGAATGCAGGGTTGGTTCAATGTACGGAAATCCATCAACACAATCCACTACATAAACAAACTCAAAGAACAAAACCACATGGTCATTTCATTGGATGCTGAAAAAGCATTTGACAAAATTCAGCATCCCTTCATGCTTAAAGTCTTGGAGAGAACAGGAATTCAAGGCCCATACCTAAACATAGTAAAAGCAATATACAGCAAACCGGTAGCCAGCCTCAAACTAAATGGAGAGAAACTTGAAGCAATCCCACTGAAATCAGGGACCAGACAAGGCTGCCCCCTTTCTCCTTATCTTTTCAATATTGTACTTGAGGTACTAGCTCGGGCAATTCGACAACATAAGGAGGTCAAAGGATACAAATTGGAAAGGAAGAAGTCAAACTATCATTATTTGCAGACGACATGATCGTCTACCTAAGTGACCCAAAGAACTCCACTAGAGAGCTCCTACAGCTGATAAACAACTTCAGCAAAGTGGCAGGTTATAAAATCAACTCAAGCAAATCAGTGGCCTTCCTATACTCAATGGAAAGCAAGCTGAGAAAGAAATTAGGGAAATGACCCCCTTCACAATAGCCTCAAACAGTATAAAGTATCTTGGGGTGACTCTTACCAAACATGTGAAACATCTGTATGACAAGAACTTCAAGACTCTGAAGAAGGAAATGGAAGAAGACCTCAAAAAATGGGAAAACCTCCCATGCTCATGAATCGGTAGAATCAATATAGTTAAAATGGCCATTTTGCCTAAAGCACTATACAGATTCAATGCAATACCCATCAAAATCCCAACTCAATTCTTCACAGAGTTAGAAAGAGCAATTATCAAATTCATCTGGAACAAAAAAAAACCAGGATAGCTAAAACTATTCTCAGCAACAAAAGAAAATCTGGGGGAATCAGTATCCCTGACCTCAAGCAATACTACAGAGCAATAGTGTTAAAAACTGCATGGTATTGGTACAGTGACAGACAGGAGGGTCAATGGAACAGGATTGAAGATCCGGAAATGAACCCACACACCTATGGCCACTTGATCCTCGACAAAGAGGCTGAAAAAATCTGATGGAAAAAAGATAGTCTTTTCAACAAATGGTGCTGGTTCAACTGGAGGTCAGCATGCAGAAGAATGCGAATTGATCCATCCTTGTCTCCTTGTACTAAGCTCAAATCCAAATGGATCAAAGACCTCCACATAAAGCCAGACACTCTGAAGCTAATAGAAAAGAAACTGGGGAAGACCCTTGAGGACATCGGTACAGGGAGAAAGTTTCTGAACAGAACACCAATAGCGTATGCTCTAAGAGCAAGAATTGACAAATGGGACCTCATAAAATTACAAAGTTTCTGTAAGGCAAAGTACACCATCAAGAGGACAAATCGGCAACCAACAAATTGGGAAAAGATCTTCACCAATCCTACATCAGATAGAGGGCTAATATCCAATATATATAAAGAACTCAAGAAGTTAGACTCCAGAAAACCAAACAACCCTATTAAAAAATGGGGTACAGAGTTAAACAAAGAATTCTCACCTGAAGAACTTCGGATGGCGGAGAATCATCTTAAAAAATGCTCAACTTCATTAGTCATTAGGGAAATGCAAATCAAAACAACCCTAAGATTTCATCTTACACCAGTCAGAATGGCTAAGATTAAAAATTCAGGAGACAGCAGGTGTTGGAGAGGGTGTGGAGAAAGAGGAACACTCCTCCACTGCTGGTGGGTTGCAAATTGGTACAACCACTCTGGAAAGCAGTCTGGCGGTTCCTCCGAAAACTGGGCACCTCACTTCCAGAAGATCCTGCTATACAACTCCTGGGCATATACCCAGAAGACTCCCCACCATGTAATAAGGATACATGTTCTACTATGTTCATAGCAGCCCTATTTATAATTGCCAGATGCTGGAAAGAACCCAGGTATCCCTCAACAGAAGAGTGGATGCAAAAAATGTGGTATATCTACACAATGGAGTACTATTCAGCCATTAGAAACAACGAATTCATGAAATTCTTAGGCAAATGGATGGAGCTAGAGAATATCATACTCAGTGAGGTAACCCAGACTCAAAAGGTGAATCATGGTATGCACGCACTAATCAGTGGATATTAACCTAGAAAACTGGAATACCCAAAACATAATCCACACATCAAATGAGGTACAAGAAGAAAGGAGGAGTGGCCCCTGGTTCTGGAAAGACTCAGTGAAACAGTATTCAGCAAAACCAGAACGGGGAAGTGGGAAGGGGTGGATGTGAGGACAGGGGAAGAGAAGGGGGCATACGGGACTTTCGGGGAGTGGGGGGGCTAGAAAAGGGGAAATCATTTGAAATGTAAATAAATTATATCGAATAAAAAAATTAAAAAAAAAGAAAAAAAAAGATATATAAGGGCAGGACTTCTAAGTAGAATTCAAAGACAGAGGACTGAGCAGGTTACAGGAAACCTCTTCATTCCTGGTGAGTTGGTGAGTTGCATGAAATGTCTAAGGTTGCTATGTAAAGGGGATTTCATGTTGCGGAAAGCATGGGAGACAGTGGAGGATGATTTTTGGTAATTTTTTAGCCTGTATGGGTGTTTGATTGGTCAAGTATAAAATATTCCCTGTATACATGCAGAAGATGTTATTTAAATTTAGTAGATGTTTCAAGTCTATCCCATAAAGGTGAACAGTGCAGAGCAGTGACTTGCCCTGATTTGCGCACTCTATGAATGAGCTTTCAAGAGACCTCAAGGGGCTCTATTCTTCATTCTAAGCACATGATTAAATCCTGGGCTGTTCAGAAAGCCTGGATCAATAGGTAGTGAGGTCTGTCTATAGGACAAAGGAAAGAACTGACAATGGGATCTCAAGTGACCTTGGGACCAATTGAGGCTCCAGATTGCCTAGATAAAGCATGGTATTGGCATTCTGACTCAAAAGTGTGACATCTTGGATGGTGTTTGGCTAAGCAGGCCTTCCTTCATCTAGAATCTGTAACCATTTTGGATGCATGGACCACAACTTTAATCCCAGGACTCAGAAACAAATGGCAAGTGGGTTTTTGTGATTTTGAGACCTGGCTTGTCTGTATAGTGAGAATCAGGAAGTCAGGGACATGCACATGGAACCTGCCTCAGTCTCAGAAGAGAACTTTTGGAGAAATAAAGAGGTGTTAGCACTGGCTGGAAATGTGCATGTCCTCTGGGCAGCAGGGTGAGAAGAGACGCATTTTTTGAGATTGCCCCTAGAGAGTAAGGAAAATTTTTATATTCTGGATGGAGCCCAAGTTAGGAGGAAATCCTACAGGATGGGTCAGTTCTTTGTTACACACCTTTAGTCCTAGCCCTGCTTGGGAAGTAACAGTTAGGCTGATCCTTATGAATTCTGTTTCAGCCTTGTGTTCTGTTTGACTCACATACAGCATAGTTCATTTAGTGAAACTCAGTCACAAAAGAAAAAGAGTACAAAAAACATCTGCGATCTGGCCAGGTTTCTGTTAGGTATTAAGTTGTGGCTACAGACCGGGTGTTACAACAGGGCGTGTATAGCTGCTGGATTCTAGAGGATGAAAGGAGTAGCCTGTGGGAGGGTCCTGGATAGGGAGATTCAATTAAGGCTAAGTCCTTGGTATAGTACTTCAATATCAGGGGAACTGGCTTAGGTGTACTTGCCTTCTGACATCCAGAGTAATTAGATCATCAATGCTCTTGTTTAGAATATGGGCTGTGGAAAGGGGTCCATTGCAGTGGGACATGTTCCATGGCCCTTGATTCTTTATTTTGACACAGGGTGTCATACTGCAAGGAGGAGAATCTCGGAACATGTTTTTCCAATTATGATAATATTACTTTTTTTAAAAAAAATATTTACTCTTTTTTACAGTCCATATTTTATCCTCCCACTTCTGGTTTCACATCCCATAAGTCTAGATTCCTTCTCCAGGAGGATGTTCCCACCCCACCCCCTACCTACAAGAATTACCTGCTGATTTGCGGCCTCTAGGCATTTTAGGGTTAGTTACATCTTCTTTGAGGGAGTACAGTCCCACAGTTTTCTGCTGAGTATGTGTTGGGGGCCTCATATCAGCTGGTGTATGCTTAATTTGTGGTTGCCTAGTTGCTGAGAGATCCTGGGGGTCCAGGATAGTTGAGACTGCTGCTTTCTCTCTTCTATCTCTTGTATTCTGCTGGTAATGCTTAATTATTCCAGATCACATTCCTTGGTTTTCAATGTCCAATTTCCAGGGTTGCCTAAATTTGTCTTTATTATATCTACTTCCAATTTTAGGTCTTGGACTGCTTTAATAAATACGTTCACTTGTTTGATTGTATTTTCCTGTATTGCTTACAGGATTTATGTGTTTCCTCTCTAAGTTCTTCTACCTGTTCACCTGTGTTTTCTTATATTTCTTTATGTAAGTAATTCATATCCTTTTTAAAGTATTCTATTATCTTAATGAGATAAGATTTTAGGTCATCTTCCTGACTTTCAAGTGCATTTGTATATTGGACATTGCCTCAGTTTCTCCTTCATCTTTGTCTAGGCAGTGTTTCCCATTAATGAATATATCCATTTTATGTTCTGAACACTACCTCCCTCTCAACCCCACCTGACAGTCTCTATTCTCTTTCTCTCAGAGGGTTCCCCCAAGTGTCTACGTTGAACTTAATGCATCAAGTCTCTGCAGGATCACGTGCATCCTCTCCTGTTGAGGCCACTCAAGGCAGCCTAGGTATAGGAATGGCTCCAGAGACAGCCTATAGCTTCCTCTCTAGTTATTGGTGGACCCACATGAAGACTGAGGTGCACATCTGCTAAATATATTATGGGGGCCTATGTTCAACACATGTGTGTGTGCGTGTGTGTGTGTGTGTGTGTGTGTGTGTGTGTGTGTGTGTGTGGTCTTTGGTTGGCTACTGATTCTCTGAGAGCTCCCAAGAGGTCTGGTCCCCAGGTTTTGCCATTCTTCTCCAACATCCACTCTGCTGATTTTATAGGTGTGTGCCAAGTGAGTCTGTTAGTCTCAGTTTCATTTCCTAACTAATGTGCAGTTAATTTTTCTTTCAATAAAAGTGCTTTCTTGAGTACACTTTGATCTGTCTATTTTATTTGAGACAGTTTTTTTCTGTAACAGCCATTATAGTCCTCTGACTTACTCTGTAGCCAAGGCTGGTCTGGAACTCACAGAGATCTACCTGCTTTGGTGTTCCAAGTGTTGGGCTTAAGAAGTGCACCATCATATCTAACTTGAATTTAATTCAATGTGATCTCTCCTACTACATACCATTGCAAAAATATCAAAACTCTTAGCATTCTGGGACTAGAGCTGGCTTTAACTGAGGGTTACTTAATGTGGGGATGGAGCGATGGCTCAGTGAGTCAGAGCAATAGTTGCTTTATCAGGAAAGCCTGGTTTAGTTCCCAACCTCCACTAGGTGGCTCAGAACCACCAAAAAAAGGAAAAGAAATTGCGGCCACTGATGACAGATTTTTATAATTTGAAGTGCATTTGCGTATTTTCTTTTTTTTTAATATTTTTATATTCTATATTCTTTGTTTACATTCCAAATTATTTCCCCTTTCCTGGATCCCTCCTCCCCATATGTCCCATAAAACGTCTTCTCTCCATCCATTCTTCAATCACCTCCCTCCTTTTTTTCCTCTGTACTTATATTCCCCTCCACTGCTAGATCAATCCTTTTCAGGAACAGGACCTTCTCCATACTTCTTCATGGGAGTCATTTGTAATGCGATTTGTGCCTTGGGTATTCAGGGCTTCTGGGCTAATTAATATTCACTTATCAGAGATTGCATTCCATGTGTATTCTTTTGTGTCTGGATTACCTCACTTAGGATGATATTTTCCAGATCAAACTATTTGCCTAAAAATTTTGTGAATTCATTGTTTCTAATTGCTGAGTAGTATTCCATTGTGTAAATATACCACATTTTCTGTATCCATTCCTCCTTTGAGGGGCATCTGGGTTCTTTCCAGCTTCTGGCTAATATAAATAAGGCTTCTATGAACATAATGGAGCATGTGTCTTTATTGCATGCCGGGATATCCTTTGGGTATATGCAGTCCAGATTATATTCCCCTTCTGGTCCACCCACTGAATGTTCCACATCCCATAAGTCTAGTTTCCTTCTCTGGGAGGATGTCCTCATTCCACCCCCTACCTGCAAGAACTCCCTGCCCACTTGGGGCCTCAAGTCTCTTTAGGGTTAGGTACATCTTCTCTGAGGGAATACAGTCATACAGTGTTCTGCTGAGTATGTGTTGGGGGCCTCATATCAGCTGGTGTATGCTTAAATGGTAGTTTCCTAGTTTCTGAGAGATCTTGGGGGGTCCAGGTTATTTGAGACTACTGCTTTCTTTCTTCTATCTCTTGCATTCTCCTGGTAATGATAAATTATTCCAGATCTCATTCTTTGGTTTTCAATTTCCATGGTTGCCTATATTTGTCCTTGTTATATCTACTTCCAATTCTAGGTCTTGGACTGCTTTAATAAAAACTTTCACTTCTTTGATTGTATTTCCTGTATTGCTTATGGGATTTATGTGTTTCCTCTCTAAGTGCTTCTACCTGTTCACCTGTGTTTTCTTATATTTCTTTATGTGAGTTATTTATATCTCTTTAAAAGGATTCTATTATCTTAATGAGATAAGATTTTAGGTCATCTTCCTGACTTTCAAGTGCATTTGTCTATTCAGGGCTTGCTGTGGTGGGAGAAGTAGTTTCTGATAATGCCAAAGTTTACTGGCTTCTGTTTCTCATGGTCTTACTCTTGCCTCTTGCCATATGGTTATAGGGAGTCTTTCCTGGTTGGGGTGTTTCTGTTTGGGCGTTGCCTTTTTTTGTCCCTAGGTTGACTCAGGTCTCATGGTAGGCCAATTGCCTTGTATGTGGCAAACTTCCTGTGGGATCTTCTGACTGTGGAACCTTCAGAGGGGCATATACACGAGTGAATTTTTGCCCTGGTGGTAGTGTGTCTTCAGGGAGGCCTTCTTGAAGACCTTTGAATTGTGGGTTCTGTAGAGGGGCAGAGAAGCTGGAGATATGTTGCCCTGGCTGTGAAACATCTACTGGGATGCCTTCATACTGTTGAGTTTTGAGATGATTAATCAAGCTGTTGCCCTATGTTTAGCTGTTCACCAGGGAAGCATAAATACTGTGGTTTTGTTTCCCTGCATGCAGAAGAACTCCAGGGAGGCTTTCTGACTGTTGATTCAATTTCTCTGCATGCTGCAGTGCCCCTGGGAGGTCTTCAGTCTTTGGTGTCAGTTGTCCAGTTGCCCTGTTTGCAGAATTCCTGGTTGTGATTTGACTCTGGTGTCAGTTGCCCTACATGCCACAGAAATCCTGTGAATCCTTCAGGTTTTTATTTTCATGGGCAGAGGCAGACTAGCTAGCAGTCTGTCCCAACAATATTTAACAGCCAGAAGGGTAGGATATGGGAAATTTAAACATTGGAAATGAACATTCAATTGCCAGTCTACCTGGACTGGCAATCTCTTGTTAATACTGGGGCTAATTACATGTTTATTTCAATATTGAGAATACTTGTAAGATTTGGAAACAGAGGCAGTTGTTCAGAAAGAATGAAGCTCCTGTCTGATTCCTGCTCTGTAACAGTCCAAACCAAATGCTGCGTAGGCACATGGGTAAATCATTGCTCTCTGTGCATTTTCTCATGTGTTTTCTTTGACCAGATTCTCCAATAAGGGAACGTATCCCAATAGGTTCGGAACACACATATGGCCGAAGATCCCTCCTAGTGTCCAAAATTCCAAATGCCTTCAAGTGCACCGATAGAAACCAGACCACAAAGGCTTCAAGAGCCTGCAAGGAACTTACCCTTTCAAATGCATCACACTCCCATATTGACCCCAACAAGTCCAATGCAATCCAGTCTTTCAGTCCCTGAAAGGGACCTACATCAGCAAGAGTTCCAAGGACCGTCAAGAAAATCAGGTATCCAAATGCAACTAGATCCTGTACTGGGCCCAGGTTTACCTACTTTAAAAAAACCCTCGGGGCATCCAAGTTATCAGATATATAAGTGAAATCTTGTTTCCATGTTCTCATAGGATCTGTGGTACTGTAAGAGAAATATGGTGACCATCAATCTGGCCCTGTGACTTCAAGAAAGGGGCTGAAGGAACACATTGTGTACTCCAAAAAACAAAAGCACCTGCTGCAAGAACATTTTGAGAAGTGTCAGTCCCCAAACCAGGATCAATGTGTGGAGCTGGCAGAGTTAGTTGGTCTGACAGCGCTGGACATCACGGTCTGCTTCTCTCTTTTCCCTCAATCCAACAGCAAAAATCTACACTTTCCCATCAGGAACTTTAATTTTGTTCTTAAATGCTTAGGGCAGTGATGACAGTTTTATGTGGTGGATATTTTTGGATCAAATGCTGGGACCCAAATTTTTATCAATCTGGTAGCAATATAGAATAGCATTGTTTCCATGCAGGGTCTCAGAAACCTAATCATCAGAGCTCCTGCTAAAACACAGGAGACACTGGCTCAATCTCCCCAGTCTTATGTTGATTGATCATATACAATCTACCTTATTATAATATCTTAGTCATGCTGAGTTTCCTGCTTCTTTGTTTCTGACATGTGAATCATTGCTATGCAAACACCTTTTATCCAAAATCTTCACCTTGTGGTCCTGTTAGGGGACAACAGGCATTCTTCTGATGTCTTCTTTCTTTTCCAGATCTGGTTTAAGAACAGCTGAGCTCAGTACAAGCGGATGACTCTCCAGAATATTACAGAAGCTCTGCCAGAGACCAATGGATGTTCTAAAGCTGTTTTTGAATCAACTCACTTTCCTGGTTCCATACCTCTTGTTGCTGCTGAGGATGGAGAGCCCATGTGTTCAGGCATATTTGGTGAGGATTCCATTCCCAAACTCAACTGCATCCAGGAATCTTCTCTGCATCATTATCAGGCCAGTGATGCAGACAGGTGTAGTCAGCAAGATCTGCTTGTTGGCCATGCTCCCATTACAGCTTGGGATTCTGGTCAATCAGCAGCAGTTGAAGCCCACACTGATCTAGCAGTGACAGAATCTACAGATGTCCTAGAAGCTGCCATCCATTGCCCAGAGTAGGTTCAAGGTTCAGGTCCAACTGCAGAGGAACTCTGGCAAAGAATCCTTGATGACTTTGACAAATCCAAGGACTGACTTACTCTGGATTACACCCCAAATCCAAGTTACATCTCTTAGCTCCTTGACCATTCCAGACATTTATAGTCATGAAGAAGTGTGTTATGTACACCCTTTATGTCAGTATTTGTGGGAATTAACCAGGCCTATCTGTAGACGTTGTGTACCACTGTTGTTTATATAGAGGGGTTGTTTCAAAGCAACTGTTAAGTATTCATTCTTCATTGTTAGATTACGTTCTCATTAAATAAAAGGAGAAATCGTTCCTGAAAATAATTTTATTAATTATATTATCCATTTACATTCCAGTCACTATGGCATATGTCCCACTGACCTATAGTTCTTCACCCAACACATTAGATAAAATTTTCCCCTAATATTTTTTAACTTTTTTTTTACATTTATTACGATAGATAGTATCACATACTATAATAGAATAGGAGATTAACTCATTAAGAAAGAAAAAAATCAGGATAAAGTGTCCTTGCCGTTTTTGTTTACAGGAAGGAGTCAGAAAATGGAACAAATTAAGATGACTAGGGAAGCTTTCTAAAACCTTGCCAACTTAGCTAAAGTTACATAATGTTAGGATTAAAACGATAATTTAGATATTACCTAATTATTCTCTATGTAAAGAAGAGACTCAAAAAGCTATTGAGTATAACATTTCCTTTTTAAATCCAAATGTATTTCAAGAATAGATGAGCCAGAGAAATTCAGAAGAAGGGTCAACAACTGCTTGGGAAGACTGGAAGTGGACCTCACTATAGGCCTCCCTACCCCAAAGGTGGTAAAGTTCCTGTTTCTGCTACCAGTAGTGATTCTGTGCACCAGAGACATTAGGATATCAGCTCTCCTCCTCAGTTTAGGCCATCGAGGAAATACCCACATCAGGAACCCAACTCCTCCCTCATTGGTCAGTTCTTGGAACAAGTGTGTTTCAGCAAAAGCCACATATCGAGGAGCATCAGAGGCAGACATGGAGAGAACTTCCCAGGAAAACAGAGCACCTATCTAGTGATAGGTCTGGCCATTCCAATGTTCTTTGCTGACTTGATGTGTCAGCCAATCCAGATTCTCTCTATGAGAGACCCTCAAGTTTAAACTTTCCTCCTTGACTCAGACCTTCAAATATTTCCCAAAACTCAGAATCTACCTTTCCCTCTGTCAGATCCCATCAGTTATGAACCTTCTTCCTGAACCTAGCCCCTTTAGTAATTCCCTAGAACAGATGGCCATCTTCTTCAAAACTGATGAAGCCTGTGACATCTACCTAATGAATACAAGGTCTAGGAAGCAAAGGAAGCAGAGGAAAAAGAGTATGGCATAAATGAAGATACAAGGCCAGGATTCCTGTGGTTGACTCCCACTCCAAGTTGCCATGTCTTTCTGCTAACCTCTGCCTTTGAGGATATCTTGTCCCAGGGACAGTTTTTTCTCAGTTCTCACTTTCCACGAATCCAAAGCACATGTCTCCAGACTCAGAACCCATATTTTCCACATGGGAAGAACATCACATCTTTTCTCCTCCCAGCTCAAGTACGGTCTCAGACACAGAATCAATCTCCATTGCTCAGACCAATGAAAGTCCCTCTCTGTCTCTCTGACTCTCTCTCTGTGTCTCTGTGTCTCTGTCTCTGTCTCTCTCTCTGTGTGTCTCTCTCTCTGTCTCTCTCTCTGTCTCTCTCTCTCTGTCTCTCTCTCTGTCTCTCTCTCTCTGTCTCTCTCTCTCTGTATCTCTCTCTCTCTCTCTCTCTCTCTCTCTCTCTCTCTCTCTCTCTCTCTCTCTCTCTCTCTCTCTCTCTCTCCCTCTCTCTTTCTCTCTTGGTTTTATAAGAGAGGGTTTCTCTGTGCAGCCCTGGCTGTCCTGGAAATCACTCATTAGACAGGGTGGCCTCGAACTCAGAAATCCACCTGCCTCTGCTTCCCAAGTGCTGGGATTAAAGACGTGCAGCACTTCTGCCCTTAATGAAAGTCTCTGATGTGAAGCCCTGTTATATATCCAAGCTGCCCAAGGCCCAAAAGGAGGTAGCATTTTAGGTTAACCACCAGTTTCCTTTTTTATTTTTAATTGAATTTATTCTTATTGGTTGCTGAATGAGAGGAATATATCCATCTTATGTTCTGAACACTACTTCCCCCTCAACTCCTCCTCACAGTCCCTCTTCTATACACTTTCTCTCATAGGGTTCCCCCATGTGTCTACCTCAAAGCTAATGCATCAAGTCTCTGCAGGATCAGGTGCATCCTATCCTGCTGAGGCCAGTCAACGCAGCCTAGGTAGAGGAATGGCTCCAGAGACAGCCAATAACTTCCTCTCTAGTTATTGGAAGGCCCACATGAAGTCTGAGGTGTACATATGCTACATATATTATGAGGGCCTAAGTTCAAACCCTGTGTGTGTGTGTGTGTGTGTGTGTGTGTGTGTGTGTGTGTGTGTGTGTATGGTCTTTGGTTGGCCACGGAGTCTCTGAGAGCTCCCAAGAGGGCTGGTCCCCCTCTTTGACATTCTTCTCCAGCATCCACTGTGCTGATTTTATTGGTGTGTGCCAAATGCTCCAGATTGCCTAGATAAGGCATAGTATTGGCATTCTGACTCAAAAGTGTGACATCTTGGATGGTGTTTGGCTGAGCAGGCCTTCCTTCATCTAGAATCTGTAACCATTTTGGATGCATGGACCACAACTTTAACCCAGGACTCAGAAACAAATGGCAAGTGGGTTTTTGTGATTGTGAGGCCTGGCTTGTCTGTATAATGAGAATCAGGAAGTCAGGGACATGCACATGGAACCTGCCTCAGTCTCAGAAGAGGAATTTTAGAGAAATAAAGAGGTGTTAGCGGTGGCTGGGAATGTGCATGTCCTCTGGGCAGCAGGATGAGAAGAGACGCATTTTTTGAGATTGCCCCTAGAGAGTAAGGAAAATTTTTATTTTCTGGATGGAGCCCAAGTTAGGAGGAAAACCTACAGGATGGGTCAGTTCTTTGTTACACACCTTTAGTCCTAGCCCAGCTTGGGAAGTAACAGTTAGGCTGATCCTTATGAATTCTGTTTCAGCCTTGTGTTCTGTTTGACTCACATACAGCATAGTTCATTTAGAGAAACTCAGTCACAAAAGAAAAAGAGTACAAAAAACGTCTGCGATCTGGCCAGGTTTCTGTTAGGTATTAAGTTGTGGCTACAGACCGGGTGTTACAACAGGGTGTGTATAGCTGCTGGATTCTAGAGGATGAAAGGAGGAGCCTGTAGGAGGGTCCTGGATAGGGAGATTCAATTAAGGCTAAGTCGTTGGTATAGAACTTCAATATCAGGGGATCTGGCTTAGGTTTACTTGCCTTCTGACATCCAGAGTAATTAGATCATCAATGCTCTTGTTTAGAATATGGGCTGTGGAAAGGGGTTCATTGCAATGGGACATGTTCCATGGCCCTTGATTCTTTATTTTGACACAGGGTGTCATACTGCAAGGAGGAGAATCTCGGAACATGTTTTTCCAATTATGATAATATTACTTTTTTAAAAAAAATTTTACTCTTTTTTACAGTCCATATTTTATCCTCCCACTTCTGGTTCCACATCCCAAAAGTCTAGATTCCTTCTCCAGGAGGATGTTCCCACCCCACCCCCCACCTACAAGAACTCCCTGCTGATTTGGGGCCTCCAGTCTTTTTAGGGTTAGGTACATCTTCTCTGAGGGTCTACAGTCCCACAGGTTTCTGCTGAGTATGTGTTGGGGGCCTCATATCAGCTGGTGTATGCTTAATTGGTGGTTGCCTAATTTCTGAGAGATCTTGGGGGTCCAGGATAGTTGAGACTGCTGCTTTGTCTCTTCTATCTCTTGTATTCTGCTGGTAATGCTTAATTATTCCAGATCTCATTCCTTGGTTTTCAATGTCCAATTTCCAGGGTTGCCTAAATTTGTCTTTATTATATCTACTTCCAATTTTAGGTCTTGGACTGCTTTAATAAATACGTTCACTTGTTTGATTGTATTTTCCTCGTGTTGCTTACGGGATTTATGTGTTTCCTCTCTAAGTGCTTCTACCTGTTCACCTGTGTTTTCTTATATTTCTTTATGTGAGTAATTCATATCCTTTTTAAAGGATTCTATTATCTTAATGAGATAAGATTTTAGGTCATCTCCCTGACTTTCAAGTGCATTTGTATATTGGACATTGCCTCAGTTTCTCCTTCATCTTTGTCTAGGCAGTGTTTCCCATTAACGAATATATCCATTTTATGTTCTGAACACTACCTCCCTCTCAACCCCACCTGACAGTCTCTATTCCCTTTCTCTCATAGGGTTCCCCCATGTGTCTACCTTGAACTTAATGCATCAAGTCTCTGCAGGATCAGGTGCATCCTCTCCTGTTGAGGCCACTCAAGGCAGCCTATGTATAGGAATGGCTCCAGAGACAGCCTATAGCTTCCTCTCTAGTTATTGGTGGACCCACATGAAGACTGAGGTGCACATCTGCTAAATATATTATGGGGGCCTATGTTCAACCCATGTGTGTGTGTGTGTGTGTGTGTGTGTGTGTGTGTATGTGTGTGTGTGGTCTTTTGCTGGCTACTGAGTCTGGGAGAGCTCCCAAGAGGGCTGGTCTCCAGGTTTTGCCATTCTTCTCCAACATCCACTCTGCTGATTTTATAGGTGTGTGCCAAGTGAGTCTGTTAGTCTCAGTTTCATTTCCTAACTAATGTGCAGTTAATTTTTCTTTCAATAAAAGTGCTTTCTTGAGTACACTTTGATCTGTCTATTTTATTTGAGACAGTTTTTTTCTGTAACAGCCATTATAGTCCTCTGACTTACTCTGTAGCCAAGGCTGGTCTGGAACTCACAGAGATCTACCTGCTCTGGTGTTCCAAGTGTTGGGCTTAAGAAGTGCACCACCATATCTAACTTGAATTTAATTTAATGTGATCTCTCCTACTACATACCATTGCAAAAATATCAAAACTCTTAGCATTCTGGGACTAGAGCTGGATTTAACTGAGGGTTACTTAATGTGGAGATGGAGCGATGGCTCAGTGAGTCAGAGAAAGAGTTGCTTTATCAGGAGGTTTAGTTCCCAACCTCCACTAGGTGGCTCAGAACCACCAAAAAAAGGAAAAGAAATTGAGGCCATTGATGACAAATTTTTATAATTTGAAGTGTATTTGCGTATTTTCTTTTTTTTTAAATATTTTTATTTTCTATATTCTTTGTTTACATTCCAAATTATTTCCCCTTTCCTGGATCCCTCCTCCCCATATGTCCCATAAAACGTCTTCTCTCCATCCATTCTTCAATCACCTCCCTCTTTTTTTTCCTCTGTACTTATATTCCCCTCCACTGCTAGATCAATCCTTTTCAGGGACAGGACCTTCTCCATACTTCTTCATGGGAGTCATTTGTAATGCGATTTGTGCCTTGGGTATTCAGGGCTTCTGGGCTAAATAATATCCACTTATCAGAGATTGCATTCCATGTGTATTCTTTTGTGTCTGGATTACCTCACTTAGGATGATATTTTCCAGATCAAACTATTTGCCTAAAAATTTTGTGAATTCATTGTTTCTAATTGCTGAGTAGTATTCCATTGTGTAAATATACCACATTTTCTGTATCCATTCCTCCTTTGAGGGGCATCTGGGTTCATTCCAGCTTCTGGCAATTATAAATAAGGCTGCTATGAACATAATGGAGCATGTGTCTTTATTGCATGCCGGGGAATCCTTTGGGTATATGCAGTCCAGAATATATCCCCCTTCTGGTCCACCCACTGAATGTTCCACATCCCTTAAGTCTAGTTTCCTTCTCTGGGAGGATGTCCTCACTC
Source organism: Apodemus sylvaticus (assembly GCF_947179515.1). Taxonomy (NCBI): domain Eukaryota; kingdom Metazoa; phylum Chordata; class Mammalia; order Rodentia; family Muridae; genus Apodemus; species Apodemus sylvaticus. The sequence goes on along the minus strand of NC_067472.1, from coordinate 194,729,632 downwards.
CACCCCCTACCTGCAAGAACTCCCTGCCCACTTGGGGCCTCAAGTCTCTTTAGGGTTAGGTACATCTTCTCTGAGGGAGTACAGTCCCACAGTGTTCTGCTGAGTATGTGTTGGGGGCCTCATATCAGCTGGTGTATGCTTAAATGGTAGTTTCCTAGTTTCTGAGAGATCTTGGGGGGGTCCAGGTTATTTGAGACTACTGCTTTCTTTCTTCTATCTCTTGCATTCTCCTGGTAATGATTAATTATTCCAGATCTCATTCCTTGGTTTTCAATTTCCAGGGTTGCCTATATTTGTCCTTGTTATATCTACTTCCAATTCTAGGTCTTGGACTGCTTTAATAAAATCTTTCACTTCTTTGATTGTATTTTCTGTATTGCTTATGGGATTTATGTGTTTCCTCTCTAAGTGCTTCTACCTGCTCACCTGTGTTTTCTTATATTTCTTTATGTGAGTTATTTATATCCCTTTAAAAGGATTCTATTATCTTAAGGAGATAAGATTTTAGGTCATCTTCCTGACTTTCAAGTTCATTTGTCTATTCAGGGCTTGCTGTGGTGGGAGAAGTAGTTTCTGATAATGCCAAAGTTTACTGGCTTCTGTTTCTCATGGTCTTACTCTTGCCTCTTGCCATATGGTTATAGGGAGTCTTTCCTGGTTGGGGTGTTTCTGTTTGGGCGTTGCCTTTTTTTGTCCCTAGGTTGACTCAGGGCTCATGGTAGGCCAATTGCCTTGTATGTGGCAAACTTCCTGTGGGATCTTCAGAGGGGCATGTACACTGATGAATTTTTGCCGTGGTGGCAGTGTGTCTTCAGGTAGGCCTTCTT